>NW_017217778.1:0-12312 GCF_001704415.2 Capra hircus | reverse complement strand
TCCCTTCACTTTTGCGATCCTTGCAAAGAGATTCCTTCGTGATAGATGATAAATACACCGACCTGCCTCTGCAACTTTGGTCCTCTGAGCAGATCTGGAGGTCTCCCTTTGTATAAGCTAACCTGTTCCTTCCAAATAGAGGTTTGCAACACAAAACAAGTGGCCGCCTATTCTTCCCCGAAGGAGGCTCTCTTTCCCCACATCCTGCGAACTCCCTTTCCCAGCCTCCTGGAAAAGCGCTTCTTGCAGTTCCTTTCAGAAAATCCTATGGACGGAGAAGCCTGGTAGGCTGCAGTCCGTGGGTCGCTGAGGTCGGACACGACTGAGCGACTGCACTTTCATTTTCACTTTCATGCATTGGAGAAGGCAATGGCAACCCACTTACTGTTCTTGCCTGGAGAATCCAGGGACGGGGAGCCTAGTGGGCTACCGTCTATGGCGTCGCACAGAGTCGAACACGACTGAAGCAACTTAGCAGCAGCAGCAGCAGCAGCAGTTCCTTTCTTAGGGGCAGTTATCCCTGAGATTGGGACCTGGAAAGGCAGAGCCACCTCCACACACACGTCTTTTCTGTCCCCCTTTCCTCTGGAGGAGAGCTCTAGTGAGCCTAGGTCTGTCAGGAAAATTCTTGGCTTTGACGGGATCCCACCCGGTGTGTGAACCTGCATACCCGACCTAGGGGCCACAGGGCACCTGTTTTGCTCGAGTGGGTCCTGGAGGGGTGCAGCATAGCAAGAGCTTAAAAATCCATCCAATTTGTCTTTTTTTTTTTACCTCGGAGAGAACGAGTTTGCTCCACCTCCACCCTTTGGCAGTGTGGAGGGAAGAGGGCACCACCCTCTCCCAAGGGGACATAGGGCCTACCAGGAGAGAAAGGCCCCTTGAGGAGCTGAGCCCAGGTAGGCAGCCAGTGATGTCAAGCACACTCCCGCTGCTTGCTTCTTCATGGGCACTCCCACGATCTGCTAGGAATGTCTTTGCAAGGATCTCAAAGGGAAGGGGAGATACATACCTGTCTCTGGAACTTCAGTCCTCTGAGCAGATCTGGAGGTCTTGAGTTGTATAAGCAAACCTGTTCCTTCCAAATAGAGGCTTGCAAACACACCCCCGGTGGTTGCCTCTTCTTCCCCGAAGAAGTCTTTCTTTCCCCACATGCTGCGAACTCCCTGTCCCAACCTCCAAGAATAGCGCTTCTTGCCATTCCTTTCTTAGAGGCAGTTATCCCTGAGCTTGGGGCCGTAGGGAGTAGCCCCACACTCACAGGAAAGGCAAAGACTCCTCCATACATCTCCTCTATCCCCTTTGCTCTGGAGGAGAGCTCTAGTGAGCCTAGGTCTTTCAGGAAAATTCTTGGCTTGGACAGGATCTCACCCTGTTTGTGAACCTGCATACCCAACCAGGGGCCACAGAGCACCTGTTTCAGTAAAGTGGGCCCTGAAAGGGTGCAGCCTAGCAAGAGCTTGAAAATCCATTCAATTGCTGTTTTGTACCTCTGACAGAGCGAGCTTGGCTCCACCCTTTGGCAGTGAGGAGAGAAAAGAGGCATGACACCCTCCCCAAGGGACATGGGGCCTACTTCGAGAGGAAAGGCCCCTTGTGGAGCTGAGGCCAGGAAGGCACACAGTCGTGTCAAACACACTCCCACTGCTTGCTTCTTCAGGGGCACTCCCGCTATCAGCTAGGAATGTCTTTGCAATGATCACAAAGGAAGGGGAGATACAGGGCCCTGCTTCTGGACCTCCGGTGCTCTGAGCAAATCTCGAGGTCTCCCGTTGTTGGTCAAGGTCAAGGTCAAGTCAAGGTCAAGTCAAGTTCAAGTTCAAGTTCAAGTCTCAAGTCTCAAGTCAAGTTCAAGTTGAAGTTCAAAGTTCAAGTTCAAGGTCAAGGTCAAGTTCAAGTTCAAGTTCAAGTCAAGTTCAAGGTTCAAGTTCAAGTTCAAGTTCAAGTCAAGTTCAAGGTTCAAGGTCAAGTTCAAAAGTTCAAGTTCAAGTTCAAGTTCAAGTTCAAGTTCAAGTCAAGTTCAAGGTTCAAGGTCAAGTTCAAGTTCAAGTCAAGTTCAAGTTCAAGTTCAAGTTCAAGTTCAAGTCAAGTTCAAGTTCAAGTCAAGTTCAAGTTCAAGGTCAAGTTCAAGTTCAAGTTTTCAAGTCAAGTTCAAGTTCAAGTTCAAGTCAAGGTCAACAAGTTCAAGGTCAAGGTCAAGTTCAAGTTCAAGTTCAAGGGCAGGCAAGGCCAAGCCCAAGACCAAGGCAAGGGCAACGGCAACGCCAAGGGCAAGGCCAAGGCCCAGGCCAAGGCAAAGGCCAAGGCCACCAAAGCGACGCCCAAACCCCGTAACGCCTGACAAAAGGCAGAAGCCACTAGGCCCCTGTGCAGAGGAAGCCACTGAAGGCAGCAAGGCCACAGAGCTCCCCGACTCCCATTCCCACATGAAGATGTGAGGATAAAGGGCCTCATCCCAGCAAAGCACCCGCTCCCACCACCCCCAACCCCGGCCCCGCCCCCCGCAGCACGCCCCCTGAAACAACACTGTCTTCCCAGAAAAGAGAACGGAGAAGCCATGTGTGTGCCAAAGGAGCAAGATGAACGAACGATGCCACGCCCTCCGAATTTGGGCACACCTGACGCCTCGGAACCCCGGGCCTGGCCGATGGGTCCCAGCCGTTCTCGGGTGGGAGGGGGGTCAACACATTGGCCGAGAGCCCTTGCCCAGGCCACCCGCAAATCCCCTGAGATGTGATCCGACCACAGGGACCGAGGGCAAACGTACCGCTTGAGGTGCTGGAGGAGCCGGACGAAGCCATGGTGGGAGAGGCACACGGGCACGCTGCAGACTGCTGGCCGAGTGGGCGGGGACCCAGCAGCTCAGGACTCTGGAGAACGGGAGGCGTCTCCGCCACCATTGACGTCAATAGGGTTTGGGTGGGTAGATGGAGGGGGCCGCCCCTGGCCTCTTTCCAAGCAGAGACCCTGGACGGAGTCCCGTGGAGCGAGTGGGCTTTTCCGGGCACGGCTGTGCCCTGGACCGCCAAGATCCCCGTTGGGTGGGCGGGCAGTTCGGGGGCTTTGGTTTGTGGCCCTCCCTCGCAGCGGGGGGTGGGTTCAACCCCGAGTGGATCAATCAGGGGCCCTCAGCAGTGCCAAGGGAACTCACCGCCCAGGAAACGCCCCTAGGTCCCTTTGAATTGGCCACCAACGCCCCCTTTCCCAGCCTGCCTTGCTCTGAGATTTCCCGCCTTTTCACATTCCACAGGTCCCTGGGCCTCGACTGTCCCCCGCTGGCTCCTCCGAGGCATTCCGGGACACCAGACGCTCTCTCCAGCGCCTCCACCTAGATCCCTCGCTGTCCTCGCCTCCGTTTCCCCCATGCCCCCTCCCCAACTCCTCCGTGGGCTCTTGGCATCCTTTCCCTACAGCAGTCCCAGAGTGCCACCCGAGGGCTTTGAGTTGCCTGGAGCCCAAGGCTCCGGCCAGAGACCTGAGGGGCCAGCGTCTGGACTGGCAGCTAATGCCATTTGGGGCTTTTCTCACGTGGAGCCTGAGGCCCGCACCTCCGCGGGCAACCCCCAGCGCGAGTGCCCTGGAGATACCCGCCCAAGGGGACAGTGTATCCCCTACTGTGGGGAAGGAGGTTCCTGTTTTCCCTGCACTGGTTCGACTTTCACGCCGAGGATCGACTCACACCATGGTGGCAAGTGGAATAGCCCTGTGGGAAAGCCTCATGGGAAAGACTCCAGGGAAAGCCACAGATTCCTTGATCCACGAGAAGGGAAGCGTGACACTGCTGCTACCGCTCGGAGGAAAGCGCACGTGCATGACCCCACTCGAGCCGAGGACTGACGCAAGCTTGGGAGACTCCAGAAGTACGCCAAGATCCATGTCAGCACTGGAGAGGAATCCTCAGGTTCCGGTCCCGACTCCACACAAGGTCTTAGGCCCCGGCATCGACGGGAGAGGAATACTGAGAGGCCCCCTAGCACCTCGCATGGGGACTGGCCTTTCCTGAGGTCACCAGAGCGGGTCCCTGAGGTCTCCGTCGTAACTCGAGAGCACCTGCCGCAACTCGAGAAAATCCAGGAGGTTCTCCCCTCCAGGCGAGATGAGGCCCATTTCCGCTGAGGCGTCTCGAGGCTAATCACACCTAACCTCTGGAACTTCCAAAGGGTCCTTCACACCCTTGCTGCAAGTCAAGAAGTTCTCCGACATACCCATATCCACTCGAGAGGAAGGAAGAGGTCCCGCCCATATCCAGCAGAGCCCCGTTTCCGCCTCGTAGCTCGAGAAGAGGGATCCTTTCCCTTCGTCGTCGGGAAAGAATTCCCGGCCTTCCCGTCGCATCTCAAGAGGAGGCGCTCTCAACAGGAAAGACGAGAGGAACTCCAGGGTCGTGCCAGCATTCCAAGAGTCCCCCAGATGTCTAAGTCCATTCCAGAAGAAACTGTTTTCCCTGCACTGCCTCGACGTTCACGCCGAGGATCGACTCACACCACCGTGGCACGTGGGACAGCCCTGTTGGAAAGCCTCGTGGGAAAGCCTCAATGGAAAGCGACAGATCCCTTGATTCACACGTCGGCAAGCGTGACACTGCTGCTGCAGGTCGTGAGGAAATGGCAGGTGCATGCCCCCACACGAGATGAGGACTGACTCCCCTGGTGAGACTCCAGAAGTACGGAAAGATTCATGTCAGCAGTGGAGAGGCATACTCGGGTCTGGCCCCGACTCCACACAAGGTCTTAGGCACCGGCATCGATGGGAGAGGAATCCCTAGAGGCCCCCTGGTAACTCACATGGGGACTGGACTTTCCTGAGGCCACCAGAGCGGGTCCCTGAGGACCCGTCATAACTCGAGAGCACCTGCCGCAACTGGGTAAAATCCAGGAGGTTCTCCCCTCCAGGCGGGATGAGGCCCATTTCCTCTGAGGTGTCTGGAGGCTCATCACACCTAACCTCTGGAAATTAAAAAGGGTCCTTGCTGAAACTCAAGAAGTTCCCCGACATACCCGTCTCCACACGAGAGGAAGCACGAGGGTCCCGCCCACATTCAGAGGACCCCGTTTCCGAGATGAAGGATCCTATCCTGCTTAGTCAGGAAAGATTTTTCGGCGTTCCCATGGCATCTCAAGAGCAAGGGTTCTCAATAGGAAAGGCGAGAGGAACTCCAGGGTCGTGCCACCATTTCAAGAGTCCCCCAGATGTCTCAGTCCATTTCAGAGGAACCGTTTTCCCAGCACTGCCTCGACTTTCACGCCGAGGATCCACTCACACCATGGTGGCATGTGGGACAGCCCTGTGAGAAAGCCTCAAGGGAAAGCCACAGATCCCTTGATCCCGCGACGGGAAGCGTGACACATCTGCTACACTGTCCCAGAGGTCACGGTAGTATGTCGAGAGTACCTGCCGCAACTCGAGAAAATCCAGGAGGTTCTCTGCTCCAGTCGAGATGAGGCCCATTTTCTCTGCGGCGTCTCGAGAGTAATCACACCTAAACTCTGGAACTTCCAAAGTGTCCTAAACACCCTTGCTAAAACTCAAGAAGTTCCCCGACATACCCGTCTCCACTCCAGAGGAAGCACGAGGGTCCGGCCACCGCCAGAGGAGCTCCGTTTCCGCCGCCAAGCTCGAGATGAGGGATCCTTTCCCTGCTTCCTCGGGAAAGAATTCCCGCGTTTCGACGCATCTCAAGAGGAGGCGCGCTGCACAGGAAAGGCGAGAGGAACTCAGGGTCGTGCCACCATTCCAAGAGTCCCCCAGATGTCTCAGTCCATTCCAGAGGACCTGTTTTCCCTGCACTGCCTCGACTTTCACGCCGAGGATCGACTCACACCACGGTGGCACGTGGACAACCCTGTGGGAAAGCCTCGTGGGAAAGCCTCGAGGGAAAGCCACAGATCCCTTCCACGCGACGGGAAGCGTGACACTGCTGCTACAGCACGGGAGGAAAGCGCACGTGCATGCCCCACTCGAGACGAGAACTGACTCCCCTGGGGAGACTCCAGAAATACCCCAAGATGCATGTCAGCCCTGGAGAGGAATCCTCAGGTTCCGGCCCGACTCCACACAAGGTCTTAGGCCCGGCATCGACGGGAGAGGAATAGCGACAGGACCAGCAACTCGCATGGGGACTGGCCTTTCCTGAGGTCACCAAGCGGGTCCTGAGGTCCCCGTCGTAAGTCGAGAGCACCTGCCGCAACTCGAGAAAATCCAGGAGGTTCTCCCTCCAGGTGAGATGAGGCCCATTTCCACTGAGGTGTCTCGAGGCTAATCACACTAACTCTGGAACTTCAAAGAGTCTTCACACCCTTGCTCAACTCAAGAAGTTCCCCGACATACCCGTCTCCACTCAAGAGGAAGCACGAGGGTCCCGGCCACATCCAGAGGAGCTCCGTTTCCGCCTCGTAGCTCGAGATGAGGGATCCTTTCCCTGCTTGGTCGGGAAAGAATTCCCGGCATTCCCATCGCATCTCAAGAGGAGGCGCTCTCCAAAGGAAAGGGAGAGGAACTCAGGGTCGTGCCACCATTCCAGAGTCCCCCAGATGTCTCAGTCCATTCCAGGGAAACCTGTTTTCCCTGCACTGCCTCGACTTTCAGCCGAGGATCGACTCACACCACCGTGACACGTGGGACAGCCCTGTGGAAGCCTCGTGGGAAAGCCTCGAGGGAAAGTCACAGATCCCTTGATCCACGCAAGGAAGCGTGACACTGCTGCTACAGCTGGAGGAAAGCGCACGTGCATGCCCCCACTCGAGACGAGGACTGACTCCCCTGGGGAGACTCCAGAAGTACCCCAAGACCATGTCAGCACTGGAGAGGAATCCTCAGGTTGGCACCGACTCCACACAAGGTCTTAGGCCCCCATCGACGGGAGAGGAATCCGAGAGGCCCCGAGCAACTCGCATGGGGGACTGGCCTTTCCTGAGGCCACCAGAGCGGGTCCTGAGGTCCCCGTCGTAAGTCGAGAGCACCTGCCGCAACTCGAGAAAATCCAGGAGGTTCTCCCCTCCAGGCGAGATGAGGCCCATTTCCGCTGAGGTCTCGAGGCTAATCACACCTAACCTCTGGAACTTCCAAAGGTCCTTCACACCCTTGCTGCAACTCAAGAAGTTCCCCGACATACCCGTCTCCACTTGAGAGGAAGCACAAGTCCCGCCCACATTCAGTGGAGCCCTTTTCGCCTCCTAGCTCGAGAGGAGGGATCCTTTCCCTGCGTGTCGGAAAGAATTCCCGGCGTTCCCATCGCATCTCAAGAGGAGGCGCTCTCCACACTAAAGACGAGAGGAACTCCAGGGTCGTGCCACCATTCCCAGAGTCCCCCAGATGTCTCAGTCCATTCCAGGGAAAACTGTTTTCCCTGCACTGCCTCGACTTTCAAGCCGAGGATCGACTCACACCACGGTGGCACGTGGGACAGCCCTGTGGAAAGCCTCGAGGGAAAGCCTCGTGGGAAAGGGAAAGCCACAGATCCCTTGATCCACGAAGGGAAGCGTGACACTGCTGCTACAGCTGGGAGGTAAGCGCACGTGCATGCCCCACTCGAGACGAGGACTGACTCCCAGGGGAGACTCCAGAAGTACCCCAAGATCCATGTCAGCACTGGAGAGAATCCTCAGGTTCCAGCACCGACTCCACACAAGGTCTTAGGCCCGGCATCGACGGAGAGAATCCCGAGAGGCCCCGAGCAACTCGCATGGGGACTGGCCTTTCCTGAGGCCACCAGAGCGGGTCCCTGAGGCCCCATCGTAAGTCGAGAGCACCTGCGCAACTCGAGAAAATCCAGGAGGTTCTCCCCTCCAGGCGAGATGAGGCCCATTTCCGCTGAGGCGTCTCGAGGCTAATCACACCTAACCTCTGGAACTTCCAAAGGGTCCTTCACACCCTTGCTGCAACTCAAGAAGTTCCCCGACATACCCGTCTCCACTCGAGAGGAAGCACGAGAGTCCCGCCCACATCCAGAGGAGCCCCATTTCGCCTCCTAGCTCGAGAGGAGGGATCCTTTCCCTGCGTGGTCGGGAAAGAATTCCCGCGTTTCGTCGCATCTCAAGAGGAGGCGCTCTCCACAGGAAAGCGAGAGGAACTCCAGGTCGTGCCACCATTCCCAGAGTCCCCAGATGTCTCAATCCATTCCAGGGAAACCTGTTTTCCCTGCACTGCCTCGACTTTCAAGCCGAGGATCGACTCACACCACGGTGGCAAGTGGACAGCCCTGTGGGAAAGCCTCGAGGGAAAGCTCGTGGGAAAGCCTCGAGGGAAAGCCACAGATCCCTTGATCCACGCGAAGGGAAGCGTGACACTGCTGCTACAGCTCGGGAGGAAAGCGCACGTGCATGCCCCCACTCGAGACGAGGACTGACTCCCCTGGGGAGACTCCAGAAGTACCCCAAGATCCATGTCAGCACTGGAGAGGAATCCTCAGGTTCCGGCACCGACTCCACACAAGGTCTTATGCCGGTCCAGCCCCGGTGGATCCAGGGAATTCGAAGGTGGACGGCGTTGGCGTGGAAAGACTTGTTTATTTATTAATGTAAGATTAGATTAGGAAACTATATTGTAGTAAGAAGGTTAAGTGGAGGAAGAGGACTGAATAGCTTGGTTTACGCGGACGGCCAATAAAATTCCAGACAAGGAATTTGCACCACCTACGTTGGGCCACCGGCACCCGCTTGAATATCTAAGGGTGCCTCGCCTTAAGCTCCCTTTCGTGGGTCTTAACAGCCAGGCAAGTAAGTAGACCTGGCGAGCCTCCGCACTCCAGGTGGAGATTCAGCCTGAAGTTAAAGTAAAGAGCAGAGAGAAGGAAAGGTAGAGAAGAAGAAAGAGTGAGAAAGACACGGGGGGAGCCAGAGTCCCAAGAAACCAGGCTGAGAGACTAGTTCGAGAAGCTGGTCCGAGAAACTGGCCCCCGGCCCCTGGCCTCCTCCTTTATTGTTCAGAAGGCCTTTTATACTTTTGATAAAACATGGAGATCAATGGATAACACAAAATTATGTAGTGTTCGCAACCCAGATTCTTTCTGTATATCATTTTGTATACAAAAGGTCTCAGGTGATTTACATTATCTTCTGGCCAAGAGGCTTGTTAACACTTTTTGGCTCTCTTCCTTAATGAATGTTAATTTTGTTTCCCCTGAAGTGTTTTTCTTTAATCTGCATCTCCTTAAAGCATTAAAGTTACATCTCTATAGAACAAAGGTGCAGTGGGTTATAACAAAGAAGGTACTTAACTCAAAGATCTAATGTTGCTAATACCAGGTCTACTACTTGTTTTTCTATATACCAACTATATCTAAAAATAAAGGATATGAAAATTTGGCAGCAAGCATTGACCCAAAAAATGAAACTTTTAATCAGTCCTATTCTAAAGATTTTGACTCCTCGGAAGCTCCTGCATTCCTAGGATGTTTTAAGCTTCCTGTGCCTCCTGCGGTCAGGAGGCCTCAAACAATCACAAGCGCAGCTGTACGAGTCCTACAGGCAGGCTAGAAAGCCATCAGAGGTTTTTGGATTGAAACACTCTTTCAAATGCAGAAGACTAACGCCCTGAATTGACTTTTTCCAGAAAAGGTCAGAAGAGTGAAAAAGCAGAGCACAAAAACCGGCAGATTTTTGTTGGGGTACATGATTAAAAATTTCCAGAGGGGGTCCCTGAAGTCTGAGCATGCCTTGCGTATGTCAGCTTCCTTCCTCATAACCTTGTCACGGGCGGGCTTCCTCACACTGGCTCCCGGCAGTCTTAGGCCCCGGCATCGACGGGAGAGGAATCCGAGAGGCCCCGAGCAACTCGCATGGGACTGGCCTTTCCTGAGGCCACCAGAGCGGGTCCCTGAGGTCCCCGTCGTAAGTGAGAGCACCTGCCGCAACTCGAGAAAATCCAGGAGGTTCTCCCTCCAGGCGAGATGAGGCCCATTTCCGCTGAGGCGTCTCGAGGCTAATCACACCTAACCTCTGGAACTTCCAAAGGGTCCTTCACACCCTTGCTGCAACTCAAGAAGTTCCCCGACATACCCGTCTCCACTCGAGAGGAAGCACGAGAGTCCCGCCCACATCCAGAGGAGCCCCGTTTCCGCCTCCTAGCTCGAGAGGAGGGATCCTTTCCCTGCGTGGTCGGGAAGAATTCCCGGCTTCCCGTCGCATCTCAAGAGGAGGCGCTCTCCACAGGAAAGGCGAGAGGAACTCCAGGGTCGTGCCACCATTCCAGAGTCCCCCAGATGTCTCAGTCCATTCCAGGGAAACCTGTTTTCCCTGCACTGCCTCGACTTTCAAGCCGAGGATCGACTCACACCACGGTGGCACGTGGACAGCCCTGTGGGAAAGCCTCGTGGGAAAGCCTCGTGGGAAGCCTCGAGGGAAAGCCACAGATCCTTGATCCACGCGAAGGGAAGCGTGACACTGCTGCTACAGCTCGGGAGGAAAGCGCACGTGCATGCCCCACTCGAGACGAGGACTGACTCCCCTGGGGAGACTCCAGAAGTACCCCAAATCCATGTCAGCACTGGAGAGGAATCCTCAGGTTCCGGCACGACTCCACAAAAGGTCTTAGGCCCCGGCATCGACGGGAGAGGAATCCCGAGAGGCCCCGAGCAACTCGCATGGGGACTGGCCTTTCCTGAGGCCACCAGAGCGGGTCCCTGAGGTCCCGTCATAAGTCGAGAGCACCTGCCACAACTCGAGAAAATCCAGGAGGTTCTCCCCTCCAGGCGAGATGAGGCCCATTTCCGCTGAGGCGTCTCGAGGCTAATCACACCTAACTCTGGAACTTCCAAAGGGTCTTCACACCCTTGCTGCAACTCAAGAAGTTCCCCCACATACCCGTCTCCACTCGAGAGGAAGCACGAGAGTCCCGCCCACATCCAGAGGAGCCCCGTTTCCGCCTCCTAGCTCGAGAGGAGGGATCCTTTCCCTGTGTGGTCGGGAAAGAATTCCCGGCTTCCGTCCATCTCAAGAGGAGGCGCTCTCCACAGGAAAGGCGAGAGGAACTCCAGGGTCGTGCCACCATTCCCAGAGTCCCCCAGATGTCTCAGTCCATTCCAGGGAAACCTGTTTTCCCTGCACTGCCTCGACTTTCAAGCGAGGATCGACTCACACCACGGTGGCACGTGGACAGCCCTGTTGGAAAGCCTCGTGGGAAAGGAAAGCCTCGAGGGAAAGCCACAGATCCCTTGATCCACGCGAAGGGAAGCGTGACACTGCTGCTACAGCTCGGAGGAAAGCGCACGTGCATGCCCCCACTCGAGACGAGGACTGACTCCCTGGGGAGACTCCAGAAGTACCCCAAGATCCATGTCAGCACTGGAGAGGAATCCTCAGGTTCCGGCACCGACTCCACACAAGGTCTTAGGCCCCGGCATCGACGGAGAGGAATCCCGAGAGGCCCCCGAGCAACTCGCATGGGGACTGGCCTTTCCTGAGGCCACCAGAGCGGGTCCCTGAGGTCCCGTAAGTCGAGAGCACCTGCCGCAACTCGAGAAAATCCAGGAGGTTCTCCCCTCCAGGCGAGATGAGGCCCATTTCCGCTGAGGCGTCTCGAGGCTAATCACACCTAACCTCTGGAACTTCCAAAGGGTCCTTCACACCCTTGCTGCAACTCAAGAAGTTCCCCGACATACCCGTCTCCACTCGAGAGGAAGCACGAGAGTCCGCCCACATCCAGAGGAGCCCCGTTTCGCCTCCTAGCTCGAGAGGAGGGATCCTTTCCCTGCGTGTCGGGAAAGAATTCCCGGCGTTCCCGTCGCATCTCAAGAGGAGGCGCTCTCCACAGGAAAGGCGAGAGGAACTCCAGGGTCGTGCCACCATTCCCAGAGTCCCCCAGATGTCTCAGTCCATTCCAGGGAAACCTGTTTTCCCTGCACTGCCTCGACTTTCAAGCCGAGGATCGACTCACACCACGGTGGCACGTGGGTGCCCTCGTGGGAAAGCCTCGTGGGAAAGCCTCGAGGGAAAGCCAGATCCCTTGATCCACGCGAAGGGAAGCGTGACACTGCTGCTACAGCTCGGGAGGAAAGCGCACGTGCATGCCCCCACTCGAGACGAGGACTGACTCCCCTGGGGAGACTCCAGAAGTACCCCAAGATCCATGTCAGCACTGGAGAGGAATCCTCAGGTTTGCACCGACTACACAAGGTCTTAGGCCCCGGCATCGACGGGAGAGAATCCCGAGAGGCCCCGAGCAACTCGCATGGGGACTGGCCTTTCCTGAGGCACCAGAGCGGTCCCTGAGTCCCCGTCGTAAGTCGAGAGCACCTGTCGCAACTCCGAGAGGAACCTCCGCAGGTCCGGAGGTTCTCCCCTCCAGGCGAGATGAGGCCCATTTCCGCTGAGGTGT
>NW_017217777.1:0-12314 GCF_001704415.2 Capra hircus | reverse complement strand
TTTCCCTCGAGGCTTTCCCACGAGGCTTTCCACGAGGCTTTCCACAGGGCTGTCCCACGTGCCACCGTGGTGTTGAGTCGATCCTCGCTTGAAAGTCGAGGCAGTGCAGGGGAAAACAGGTTTCCCTGGAATGGACTGAGACATCTGGGGGACTCTGGGAATTGGCACGACCCTGGAGTTCCTCTCGCCTTTCCTATGGAGAGCGCCTCCTCTTGAGATGCGACGGAACGCCGGGAATTCTTTCCCGAACACGCAGGGAAAGGATCCCTCCTCTCGAGCTAGGAGGGGGAAACGGGGCTCCTCTGGATGTGGGCGGACTCTCGTGCTTCCTCTCGAGTGGAGACGGGTATGTCGGGAACTTTTGAGTTCCAGCAAGGTGTGAAGGACCCTTTGGAAGTTCCAGAGGTTAGGTGTGATTGCCTCGAAACGCCTCAGCGGAAACGGGCTCATCTCGCCTGGAGGGGAGAACCTCCTGGATTTTCTCGAGTTGCGGCAGGTGCTCTCGACTTACGACGGGGACCTCAGGGACCCGCTCTGGTGGCCTCAGGAAAGGCCAGTCCCCATGCGAGTTGCTCGGGGCCTCTCGGGATTCCTCTCCGTCGATGCCGGGGCCTAAGACCTTGTGTGGAGTCGGTGCCCGGAACCTGAGGATTTCCTCTCCAGTGCTGACATGGATCTTGGGTACTTCTGGAGTCTCCCCAGGGGAGTCAGTCCTCGTCTCGAGTGGGGGCATGCACGTGCGCTTTCCTCCCGAGCTGTAGCAGCAGTGTCACGCTTCCCTTCGCGTGGATCAAGGGATCTGTGGCTTTCCCTCGAGGCTTTCCCACGAGGCCTTCCCACAGGGCTGTCCCACGTGCCACCGTGGTGTGAGTCGATCCTCGGCTTGAAAGTCGAGGCAGTGCAGGAAAACAGGTTTCCCTGGAATGGACTGAGACATCTGGGGGACTCTGGGAATGTGGCACGACCCTGGAGTTCCTCTCGCCTTTCCTGTGGAGAGCGCCTCCGCTTGAGATGCGGGAACGCCCGGAATTCTTTCCCGACCACGCAGGGAAGGATCCCTCCTCTCGATCTAGGAGGGGGAAACGGGGCTCCTCTGGATGTGGGCGGGACTCTCGTGCTTCCTCTCGAGTGGAGACGGGTATGTCAGGGAACTTCTTGAGTTGCAGCAAGGGTGTGAAAGACCCTTTGGAAGTTCCAGAGGTTAGGTGTGATTTGCCTCGAGACGCCTCAGCGGAAATGGGCCTCATCTCGCCTGGAGGGAGAACCTCCTGGATTTTCTCGAGTTGCGGCAGGTGCTCTCGACTTACGCCGGGGACCTCAGGGACCCGCTCTGGTGGCCTCAGGAAAGGCCAGTCCCCATGCGAGTTGCTCGGGGCCTCTCGGGATTCCTCTCCGTCGATGCGGGGCCTAAGATCTTGTGTGGAGTCGGTGGCAGAACCTGAGGATTCCTCTCCAGTGCTGACATGGATCTTGGGGTACTTCTGGAGTCTCCCCAGGGGAGTCAGTCCTCGTCTCGAGTGGGGGCATGCACGTGCGCTTTCCTCCGAGCTGTAGCAGCAGTGTCACGCTTCCCTTCGCGTTGATCAAGGGATCTGTGGCTTTCCCTCGAGGCTTTCCCACGAGGCCTTCCCACAGAGCTGTCCCACGTGCCACCGTGGTGTGAGTCGATCCTCGGCTTGAAAGTCGAGGCAGTGCAGGGAAAACAGGTTTCCCTGGAATGGACTGAGACATCTGGGGGACTCTGGGAATGCTGGCACGACCCTGGAGTTCCTCTCGCCTTTCCTGTGGAGAGCGCCTCCCGCTTGAGATTCGACGGAAGCCCGGAATTCTTTCCCGACCACGCAGGGGAAGGTTCCCTCCTCTCGATCTAGGAGGGGGAAACGGGGCTCCTCTGGATGTGGGCGGGACTCTCGTGCTTCCCTCTCGAGTGGAGACGGGTATGTCAGGGAAATTCTTGTGTTGGCAGCAAGGGGTGTGAAGTAACCTTTGGAAGTTCCAGAGGTTAGGTGTGATTTGCCTCGAGACGCCTCAGCGGAAATGGGCCTCATCTCGCCTGGAGGGGAGAACCTCCTGGATTTTCTCGAGTTGTGGCAGGTGCTTTCGACTTACGCCGGGGACCTCAGGGACCCGCTCTGGTGGCCTCAGGAAAGGCCAGTCCCCATGCGAGTTGCACGGGGGCCTCTCGGGATTTCTCTCCCGACGATGCTGGGGCCTAAGATCTTGTGTGGAGTGGGTGGCAGAACCTGAGGATTCCTCTTCAGTGCTGACATGGATCTAGGGGTACTTCTGGAGTCTCCCCAGGGGAGTCAGTCCTCGTCACGAGTTGGGGCATTCACGTGCGCTTTCCTCCCGAGGTGTAGCAGCAGTGTCACGCTTCCCTTCGCGTGGATCAAGGGATCTGTGGCTTTCCCTCTTGGCTTTCCCACCAGGATTTCACACGGCTGTCCCACGTTCCAACCGTGGTGTGAGTCGATCCTCGGGTTGAAAGTCGAGGCAGTGTAGGGAAAACAGGTTTCCCTGGAATGGACGGAGACATCTGGGGGACTCTGGGAATGGTGGCACAACCCTGGAATTCCTGTTGCTTTTCCTGTGGAGAGCGCATCCTCTTGAGATGCGACGGGAACGCCAGGAATTCTTTTCGTCCACGAAGGGAAAGGATCCCTTCCCTCGATCTAGGAGGCGGAAACGGGGGCTCCTCTGGATGTGGGCGGAACTCTCCTGCTTCCTCTCGAGTGGAGACGGGTATGTCGTGGAACTTCTTGAGTTGCAGCAAGGGTGTGAAGGACCTTTTGAAGTTCCAGAGGTTAGGTGTGATTAGCCTCGAGACGCCTCAGCGGAAATGGGACTCAGCTCGCCTGGAGGGGAGAACCTCCTGGATTTTCTCGGAGTTGCAGCAGGTGCTCTCGACTTCCGACGGGGACCTCAGGGACCCGCTGTGGTGGCCTCAGGAAAGGCCAGTCCCCATGCGAGTTGCTCTGGGTCCTCTCGGGATTCCTCTCCCGTCGATGCCGGGGCCTAAGATCTTGTGTGGAGTCGGTGCTGGAACCTGAGGATTCCTCTCCAGTGCTGACATGGATCTTGGGGGACTTCTGGCGTCTCCCAGTGCAGTCAGACCTCTACTCGAGTGGGGGCATGCACGTGCGCTTTCCTTCCGAGCTCTAGCAGCAGTGTCGCGCTTCCCCTTCGCGTGGATCATGGATCAGGGGCTTTCCTCGGAGGCTTTCCCACGAGGCTTTCCTACAAGTCTTTCCCACGAGGCTTTCCCACGGGCTGTCCCACGTGACAGCGTGGTGTGAGTCCATCCTCGGACTTGAAAGTCGAGGCAGTGCAGGGAAAACAGGTTTCCCTGGAATGCACTGAGACATCTGGGCGACTCTGGGAATGGTGATACGACCCTGGAGTTCCTCGTCGCCTTTCCTGTGGAGAGCGCCTCCTCTTGAGATGCGTTGGGAACGCCGGGAATTCTTTCCCGACCACGCAGGGAAAGGATCCCTCCTCTCGGGCTAGGAGGTGGAAATGGGGCTCCTCTGGATGTGGGAGGGACTCTCGTGCTTCCTCTCGAGTGGATACTTGTATGTCGGGTAACTTCTTGAGTTGCAGCAAGGGTGTGATGAACACTTTGGAAGTTCCAGATGTTAGATGCGATTAGCCTCGAGATGCCTCAGCGGAAATGGGCCTCATCTCGCCTGGAGGGGAGAACCTCCTGGATGTTCTCGAGTTGCGGCAGGTGCTCTCGAATTACGACGTGGACCACAGGGACCCGCTCTGGTGGCCTCAGGAAAGGCCAGTACCCTTGCGAATTGCTCGGGGCCTCTCGAGATCCTATCCCGTCGATGCCGGCTCCTAATACCTAGTGTGGAGTCGGTGCCGGAACCTGAGGATTCCTCTCCAGTGCTGACATGGTTCCTGGGGTACTTCTGGAGTCTCCCAAGGGGAGTCAGTCCTCGTCTCGAGTGGGGGCATGCATGAGCGCTTTTGTCCCGAGCTGTAGCAGCAATGTCACACTTCTATTCGCGTGGATCAAGGGATCTGTGGCTTTCCCTCGAGGCTTTCCCACAAGGCTTTCCCACGAGGATTTCCCAAATGGCTGTCCCACGTGCCACCATGGTGTGAGTCGATCCTGGGCTTGAAAGTCGAGGAATTGCAGGGAGAACAGGTTTCCCTGGAATGGACTGAGACATGTGGGGGTCTCTGGGAATGTGGCACGACCCTGGAGTTCCTCTCGCCTTTCCTGTGGAGAGCGCCTCTTCTTGACATGCTATGGGAAAACCCGGGAATTCTTTCCCGACCACGCAGGGAAAGGATCCATCCTCTCGAGCTATGAGGCGGACACTGGGCTCCTCTGGATGTGGGCGGGACTGTCGTGCTTCCTCTCGAATGGAGACGGATATGTCGGGAAACTACTTGAGTTGCAGTAAGGGTGTGAAGGACCCTTTGGAAGTTTCAGAGGTTAGGTGTGATTAGCCTCGAGACACATCAGCGGAAATGGGCCTCATCTCGCCTGGATGGGGGAACCTCCTGGATTTTCTCGAGTGTCGGCAGGTGCTCTCGACCTAGGATGGGGACCACAGGGACCCGCTCTGCTGGCCTCAGGAAAGGCCAGTCCCCTTGGGAGTTGCTCGGGGGCTTCTCGGGGCCTCTTGGGTTCCTCTCCCGTCGATGCTGGGGCCCAAAACCTTGTGTGGATTCAGTGCCGGAACTTGAGGATTCCTCTCCAGTGCTGACATGGATCTTGGGGTACTTCTGGAGTCTCCCCAGGGGAGTCAGTCCTCGTCTCGAGTGGGGCATGCCACGTGCGCATTCCTCCCGAGCTGTAGCAGTAGTGTCACGCTTCCCTTTGCGTGGATCAAGGATCAGGGGCTATCCCTCGAGGCTTTCCCACGAGACCTTTCCCAGGAGGCTTTCCCCACAGGGCTGTCCCACATGCCACCGTGGTGTTAGTCGATCCTCAGCTTGAAAGTCGAGGCAGTGCAGGGAAAACAGGTTTCCCTGGAATGGACTGAGACATCTGGGGGGACTCTGGGAATGTGGCACGACCCTGGAGTTCCTCTCGCCTTTCCTATGGAGAGCGCCTCCACTTGAGATGCGACAGGAACGCCGGGAATTCTATCCCGAACACGCAGGGAAAGGATCCCTCCTCTCGAGCTAGGAGGCGGAAACGGGGCTCCTCTGGATGTGGGCGGGACTCTCGTGCTTCCTCTCGAGTGGAGTCGGAAATGTTGCGGAACTTCTTGGAGTTCCAGCAAGGATGTGAAGGACCCTTTGGAAGTTCCAGAGGTTAGGTGTGATTTGCCTCGAAACGCCTCAGCGGAAACGGGCCCTCATCTCGCCTGGAGGGGAGAACCTCCTGGATTTTCTCGAGTTGCGGCAGGTGCTCTCGACTTACGACGGGGACCTCAGGGACCCGCTCTGGTGGCCTCAGGAAAGGCCAGTCCCCATGCGAGTTGCTCGGGGGCCTCTCGGGATTCCTCTCCGTCGATGCCGGGCCTAAGATCTTGTGTGGAGTCGGTGGCCGGAACCTAAGCATTCCTCTCCACTGCTGACATGGATCTTGTGGTACTTCTGGAGTCTCCCCAGGGGAGTCAGTCCTCATCTCGAGAAGAGGTAGTGCACGTGCGCTTTCCTCCCGAGCTGTAGCAGCAGTGTCACGCTTCCCTTCGCGTTGATCAAGGGATCTGTGGCTTTCCCTCGAGGCTTTCCCACGAGGCCTTCCCACAGAGCTGTCCCACGTGCCACCGTGGTGTGAGTCGATCCTCGGCTTGAAAGTCGAGGCAGTGCAGGGAAAACAGGTTTTCCCTGGAATGGACTGAGACATCTGGGGGACTCTGGGAATGCTGGCACGACCTGGAGTTCCTCTCCGCCTTTCCTGTGGAGAGCGCCTCCGCTTGAGATTCGACGGAAGCCCGGAATTCTTTCCCGACCACGCAGGGGAAGGTTCCCTCTCTCGATCTAGGAGGGGGAAATGGGGCTCCTCTGGATGGGGCGGACTCTCGTGCTTCCTCTCGAGTGGAGACGGGTATGTCGGGGAACTTCTTGAGTTGCAGCAAGGGGGTGAAGGACCCTTTGGAAGTTCACATGTTAGATGTGATTAGCCTCGAGACGCCTCAGAGGAAATGGGCCTCATCTCGCCTGGAGGGGAGAACCTCCTGGATTTTCTCGAGTTGTGGCAGGTGCTCTCGACTTACGACGGGACCTCTGGGACCCGCTCTGGTGGCCTCAGAAAGGCCAGTGCCCTTGCGAGTTGCTCGGGGGCCTCTCGGGGCCTCTCGTTTCCTCACCGTCGATGCTGGGGCCTAAAACCTTGTGTGAAGTCAGTGCCGGAACCTGAGGATTCCTCTCCAGTGCTGACATGGATCTTGGGGTACTTCTGGAGTCTCCCAGTGAGTCAGTCCTCGTCTCGAGTGGGGCGATGCACGTGCGCTTTCCTCCGAGTTGTAGGCAGCGTGTCAAGCTTCCCTTCGCGTGGATCAAGGGATCTGCGGCTTTCCCTCAAGGCTTCCCAGAAGGCTTTCCATGAGGCTTCCCCAAAGGGCTGTCCCACGTGCCACCGTGGTGTGAGTTGATCCTCGCTTGAAAGTCGAAGCAGTGCAGGGAAACAGGTTTCCCTAGAATAAACTGAGAATTCTGGGGGACTCTGGAATGGGCCTGATCCTGGAGTTCCTCTCGCCTTCCTCTGGAGAGCGCCTCCTCTTGAGATGCGACGGGAACGCTAGGAATTCTTTCCCGACACAGCAGGGAAAGGATCCCTCCTCTCGAGCTAGCAGGCGGAAACGGGCCACTCTGGAAGTGCGCGGGACTCTCGTGTTCCTCTTGAGTGGAGACGGGTATGTCGGGGAACTTCTTGAGTTGCAGCAAGGGTGTGAAAGACCCTTCGGAAGTTTCAGAGTTTAGTGTGATTACCCCTATTTGCCTCAGCAGAAATGGGCCTCATCGAGCCTGGAGGGGAGAACCCCTGGATTTTCTCGAGTTGTGGCAGGTGCTCTCATCTTACGATGGGGAACTCAGGACCCGCTCTGTTGGCCTCAGGAAAGGCCAGTCCCCATGCGAGTTGCTCGGCGGCCTCGGGATTCCTCTCCCGTCGATGCCGGCCTAAGACATTGTGTTGAGTCGGTGCCAGAACCTGAGGATTCTTCTCCAGTGCTGACATGGATTTTGGGGTACTTCTGGAGTCTCCCAGTGGAGTCAGTCCTGTGTCTCGAGTGGTCGATGCACGTGCGCTTTGCTCCGAGCTGTAGTAGCAGTGTCAAGCTTCCCTTCGCGTGGATCAAGGGATCTGTACTTTCACTCGAGGCTTTCCCACCGAGGCTTCCCACAGGGCTGTCCCCGTGCCACCGTGGTGTGAGTTGATCCTCGCTTGAAAGTCGAAGCAGTGCAGGGAAACAGGTTTCCCTGGAATGGACTGAGACATCTGGGGTACTCAGGGAACGGTGGCACGACCCTGGAGTTCCTCTCGCCTTTCCTGTGGAGAGCGCCTCCCCTTGAGATGCGACCTGAACGTCGGAATCTTTCCCGACACCAGTGAAAGGATCCCTCCTCTCGAGCTAGGAGGCCGAAAGGGGCTCCTCTGGATGTGGGTGGACTCTCGTCTTCCTCTCGAGTGAGACGGTATGTCGGGGAACTTCTTGAGTTGCAGCAAGGGTGTGAAGGACCCTTTGGAAGTTCCAGAGGTTAGGTGTGATTAGCTCGAGACGCTCAGCAAATGGGCCTCATCTCGCCTGGAGGGGAGAACCTCCTGGATATTCTCTAGTTGCGGCAGGTGCTCTCGACTTTCGACTGGGTCCTCAGGGACACGCTCTGGTGGCTCAGGATAGGCCAGTCCCCATGCAGTTGCTCGGGGCCTCTCGGATTCCTCTCCGTCGATGCCGGGGCTGAGACTTGTGTGGAGTCTGTGCGCGGACCTAGGATTCCTCTCCAGTGCTGACATGGATCTTGGGTACTTCTGGAGTCTCCCAGGGGAGTCATTCCTCGTCGCGAGTGGGGACATGCACGTGGTTTCCTCCCGAGCTGTAGTAGCAGTGTGCGCTTCCCTTCGCGTGGATCAAGGGATCTGTGGCTTTCCCTCGAGGCTTTCACACAGAGCTCTCCACGTGCCACCGTGGTGTGAGTCGATGCTCGTTTGAAAGTCGAGGCAGTGCAGGACAAAGTATTCCCTGGAATGGACTGAGACATCTGGGGGACTCTGGGAATGGTGGCACGACCCTGGAGTTCCTCTCGCTTTCCTGTGGTTAGCGCCTCCTCTTGAAGATGCGACGGAAAAGCCGGCAATTCTTTCCCGAGCACGCAGTGAAAGGATCCTCCTCTCGAGCTAGGAGGCGGTAAGGGCTCCTCTGGATGTGGGCGGGATTCTCGAGCTTCCTCTCGAGTGGAGACCGTTATGTCGGCGAACTTCTTGAGTTGCAGCAAGGGTGTGAAGGACCCTTTGGAAGTTCCAGAGGTTAGGTGTGAATACCTCGAGACTCCTCAGCGGAAATGGGCCTCATTCGCCTGGAGGGGAGAACCTCCTGGATTTTCTCGAGTTGCGGCGGTGCTCTCGTCTTATGATGGGGACGACAGGGACCTCTTTGGTGGCCTCAGGAAAGGCCAGTTCCATGCTAGTTGCTGGGGGCCTCTCGGATTCCTCTCCGTCGATGCTGGGCCTAAAACCTTGTGTGAAGTCAGTGCGGAACCTGAGGATTCCTCTCCAGTGCTGACATGGATCTTGGGGTACTTCTGGAGTCTCCCAGTGGAGTCAGTCCTCGTCTCGAGTGGGGCGATGCACGTGCGCTTTCCTCCCGAGTTGTAGCAGCAGTGTCAAGCTTCCTTCGCGTGGATAAGGGATCTGCGGCTTTCCCTCAAGGCTTTCCCAGAAGGCTTTCCCATGAGGCTTCCCAAAGGGCTGTCCCACGTGCCACCGTGTGTGAGTTGATCCTCGGCTTGAAAGTCGAAGCAGTGCAGGGAAAACAGGTTTCCCTGAATAAACTGAGAATTCTGGGGGACTCTGGGAATGGGGCCTGATCCTGGAGTTCCTCTCGCCTCTCTGGAGAGCGCCTCCTCTTGAGATGCGACGGGAACGCTAGGAATTCTTTCCCGACCACACAGGGAAAGGATCCCTCCTCTCGAGCTAGCAGGCGGAAACGGGGCCACTCTGGAAGTGCGCGGGACTCTCGTGTTCCTCTTGAGTGGAGACGGGTATGTCGGGGAACTTCTTGAGTTGCAGCAAGGGTGTGAAAGACCCTTTGGAAGTTTCAGAGTTTAGTGTGATTACCCCTATTTGCCTCAGCAGAAATGGGCCTCATCGAGCCTGGAGGGGGAGAACCTCCTGGATTTTCTCGAGTTGTGGCAGGTGCTCTCATCTTACGATGGGGACCTCAGGGACCCGCTCTGTGGCCTCAGGAAAGGCCAGTCCCCATGCGAGTTGCTCGGGCGCCTCTCGGATTCCTCTCCCGTCGATGCCGGGCCTAAGACATTGTGTTGAGTCGGTGCCAGAACCTGAGGATTCTTCTCCAGTGCTGACATGGATTTTGGGGTACTTCTGGAGTCTCCCCAGTGGAGTCAGTCCTCGTCTCGAGTGGGTCGATGCACGTGCGCTTTGCTCCCGAGCTGTAGTAGCAGTGTCAAGCTTCCCCTTCGCGTGGATCAAGGGATCTGTAGCTTTCCCTCGAGGCTTTCCCACGAGGCTTCCCCACAGGGCTGTCCCACGTGCCACCGTGGTGTGAGTTGATCCTCGCCTTGAAAGTCGAAGCAGTGCAGGGAAAACAGGTTTCCCTGGAATGGACTGAGACATCTGGGTACTCAGGGAACGGTGGCACGACCCTGGAGTTCCTCTCGCCTTTCCTGTGGAGAGCGCCTCCCCTTGAGATGCGACCTGAACGTCGGGAATTCTTTCCCGAGCACCCAGTGAAAGGATCCCTCCTCTCGAGCTAGGAGGCCGAAACGGGGCTCCTCTGGATGTGGGTGGGACTCTCGTCCTTCCTCTCGAGTTGAGACGGGTATGTCGGGGAACTTCTTGAGTTGCAGCAAGGGTGTGAAGGACCCTTTGGAAGTTCCAGAGGTTAGGTGTGTGATTAGCCTCGAGACGCCTCAGCAAATGGGCCTCATCTCGCCTGGAGGGGAGAACCTCCTGGATATTCTCTAGTTGCGGCAGGTGCTCTCGACTTTCGACTGGGACCTCAGGGACCCGCTCTGGTGGCCTCAGGAAGGCCAGTCCCCATGCAGTTGCTCGGGGCCTCTCGGGATTCCTCTCCCGTCGATGCCGGGGCCTGAGACCTTGTGTGGAGTCTGTGCCGGAACCTCAGGATTCCTCTCCAGTGCTGACATGGATCTTGGGTACTTCTGGAGTCTCCCAGGGGAGTCATTCCTCGTCGCGAGTGGGGACATGCACGTGGGTTTTCCTCCGAGCTGTAGTAGCAGTGTCGCGCTTCCCTTCGCGTGGATCAAGGGATCTGTGGCTTTCCCTCGAGGCTTTCACACAGAGCTCTCCCACGTGCCACCGTGGTGTGAGTCGATGCTCGGTTTGAAAGTCGAGGCAGTGCAGGGACAAAAGTATTCCCTGGAATGGACTGAGACATCTGGGGGACTCTGGGAATGGTGGCACGACCCTGGAGTTCCTCTCGCCTTTCCTGTGGTTAGCGCCTCCTCTTGAGATGCGACGGAAAAGCCGGCAATTCTTTCCCGAGCACGCAGTGAAAGGATCCCTCCTCTCGAGCTAGGAGGCGGTAACGGGGCTCCTCTGGATGTGGGCGGGATTCTCGAGCTTCCTCTCGAGTGGAGACCGTTATGTCGGCGAACTTCTTGAGTTGCAGCAAGGGTGTGAAGGACCCTTTGGAAGTTCCAGAGGTTAGGTGTGAATAGCCTCGAGACTCCTCAGCGGAAATGGGCCTCATCTCGCCTGGAGGGGAGAACCTCCTGGATTTTCTCGAGTTGCGGCGGGTGCTCTCGTCTTATGATGGGGACGACAGGGACCCTCTTTGGTGGCCTCAGGAAAGGCCAGTTCCCATGCTAGTTGCATGGGGGCCTCTCGGGATTCCTCTCCCGTCGATGCTGGGGCCTAAGACCTTGTGTGGAGTCAGTGCCGGAACCTGAGGATTCCTCTGCAGTGCAGACATGGATCTTGGGTACTTCTGGAGTCTCCCCAGGGGAGTCAGTCCTCGTCTCGACTGGGGGCATGCACGTGCGCTTTCCTCCTGAGCTGTAGCAGCACTGTCGCGCTTCCCTTCGCATGGATCAAGGGATCTGTGGCTTTTCCCTCTCGAGGCTTTCCCAGAGGCTTCCACGAGGCTTTCCCACAGGGCTGTCCCACGAGACACCGTGATGTGAGTCGATCCTCGGCTAGAAAGTCGAGGCACTGCAGGGAAAACAGGTTTCCCTGGAATGGACTGAGACATTTGGGGGCCCTGGGAATGGTGGCACGACCCTGGAGTTCCTCTCGCCTTTCCTGTGGAGAGCGCCGCCTCTTGAGATGCGACGGGAACGCCGGGAATTCTTTCCCGACCACGCAGGGAAAGGATTCCTCCTCTCGAGCTAGGAGGCGGAAACGGGGCTCCTCTGGATGTGGGCGGGACTCTCGTGCTCCCTCTCGAGTGAAGACGGGTACGTCGGGCAACTTCTTGAGTTGCAGCAAGGGTGTGAAGGACCCTTTGGAAGTTCCAGAGTCCAGGTTGATTAGCCTCGAGACGCCTCAGCGGAAATGGGACTCATCTCGCCTGCAGGGGAGAACCTCCTGGATTTTCTCGAGTTGCGGCAGGTTCTCTCGACTTACGACGGGGACCTCAGGGACCCGCTCTGGTGGCCTCAGGAAAGGCCAGTCCCCATGCGAGTTGCTCGGGGGCCTCTCAGGATTCTTCTCCCTTCGATGCCGGGCGGCCTAAGATCTTGTGTGGAGTCGGTCCCGGAACCTGAGGATTCCTCCCCAGTGCTGACATGGATCTTGGGGTACTTCTGGGCTCTCCCCAGGGGAGTCAGTCCTCGTTTCGAGTGGGGTATTCACGTGAGCTTTCCTCCGAGCTGTAGCAGCAGTGTGCCGCTTCCATTCGCCTGGACCAAGGTATCTGTGGATTTCCCTCTAGGCTTTCCACACGAGGCTTTCCACGAGTATTTCCCACAGGGCTGTCCTACGTGCCACGTGGTGTGAGTAGATCCTCGCTTGAAAGTCGAGGCAGTGGCGGGAAAACAGGATTCCCTGGAATGGACTGAGACATCTGGGGACTCTGAGAATGCTTCACGACCCTGGGAGTTCCTCTCGCCTTTCCTGTGGAGAGCGCCTCCTCTTAAGATGCGACGGAAACCGGGAATTCTTTCCCATCACGCAGGGAAAGGATCCCTCCTCTCGAGCTAGG
>NW_017217776.1:0-12315 GCF_001704415.2 Capra hircus | reverse complement strand
ACTCTGGAAATGGTGACACGACCCTGGAGTTCCTCTCGCCTTTCCTGTGGAGAGCGCCCCCTCTTGATATGTGACGGGAACGCCGGGAATTCTTTTCCGAACACGCAGGGAAGATCCCTCCTGTCGAGCTAGGAGGCGGAAACAGGGCTCTCTCTGGATGTGGGCGGGACTCTCGTGCTTCCTCTCGAGTGGAGACGGGTATGTCAGGGAACTTCTTTGAGTTGCAGCAAGGGTGTGAAGGGCCCTTTGGAAGGTCCAGAGGTTAGGTGTGATTAGCCTCGAGTCGCCTCTGCGGAAATGGGCTCATCTCGTCTGGAGGGAAGAACCTCCTGGATTTTCTCGAGTTGTGGCAGGTTCTCTCGACTTATGACGGGGACCTCAGGGACTCCTCTGGGGCCTCAGGAAGGCCAGTCCCCATGCGAGTGGCTCGGGGCCTCTCGGGATTCACTCCCATCGATGCCGGGGCCTAAGGCCTTGTGTGGAGTCGGTGTGGCAGGAATCTGAGGATTCCTCTCCTTGCTGACATGGATCTTGGGTACTTCTGGAGTCTCCCCAGGGGAGTCAGTCCTCGTCTCGAGTGGGCGCATGCACATGCGCTTACCTCCCGAGCTGTAGCTGCAGTATCTCGCTTCCCTTCTTGTGGAGTAAGGGATCTGTGGCTTTCCCTCGAGTCTTTACCACACGAGGCTTTCCCACGAGGCTTTCCCAAAGGGCTGTCCCACATGCCATTGTTGTGTGAGTCGATCCTCGGCTTGAGAGCCAAGGCAATGCAGGAAAACAGGTTTCCGTGAAATGGACTGAGACATGTGGGGAATTTGGGAATGGTGGCACCACCCTGGAGTTCCTCTCGCCTTTCCTGTGGAGAGCGACTCCTCTTGAGACGCTATGGAACGCCGGGAATTCTTTTCCCGACAACGCAGGGAAAGGATCCCTCCTCTCGAGCTAGGAGACGGAAACGGGGCTCCTCTGGATGTGGGCAGGCCTCTCGTGCTTCCTCTCGAGTGGAGACAGGTATGTCAGGGAACTTCTTGAGTTGCAGCAAGGACGTGAAGGACCCTTTGGAAGTTTCAGAGGTTAGGTGTGATTAGCCTCGAGACGTCTCAGCGGAAATGGGCCTCATCTCGCCTGGAGGGGAGAACCTAATGGATTTTCTCGAGTTGTGGCAGGTGCTCTCGACTTATGACGGGGACCTCAGGGACCCGCTCTGGTGGCCTCAGGAAAGGCCAGTCCCCATGCGAGTTGCTCGGGGCCTCTCGGGTTTCCTCTCCCGTCGATGCCGGGGCCTAAGACCTTGTGTGGAATCGGTGCCGGAACCTGAGGATTCCTCTCCAGTGCTGACATGGATCTTGGGGTACTTCTGGAGTCTCCCCAGGGGAGACAGACCTCCTCTCGAGTGGGGGCATGCAGGTGCGCTTTCCTCCCGAGCTGTAGCAGCAGTGTCGCGCTTCCTTCCCGTGGATCAAGGGATCTGTGGCTTTCCCTCGAAGCTTTCCCACGAGGCTTCCCACAAGGCTTTCCCACAGGGCTGTCCCACTTGCCACCGTGGTGTGAGTCGATCCTCGTCTTGAAAGTCGACGCAGTGCAGGGAAAACAGTTTTCCCTGTAATGGACTGAGACATCTGGGTGACTCTGGGAATGATGGCACTACCCTGGAGTTCCTCTCGCCTTTCCTGTGGAGAGCGCCTGCTCTTGAGATGCGACGGGAACGCCGGGAATTCTTTTCCAAGCACGCAGGGAAAGGATCCCTCCTCTCGAGCTTGGAGGCGGACACCGGGCTCCTCTGGATGTAGGCGGGACTCTCGTGCTTCCTCTCGAGTGGAGACGGGTATGTCGGGCAACTTCTTGAGTTGCAGTAAGGGTGTGAAGGACCCTTTGGAAGTTCCAGAGGTTAGGTGTGATTAGCCTCGAGACGCCTCTGGGGGCCTCATCTCGCTGGATGGGCCTCACTCGCCTGGAGGAGAACCTCCTGGATTTCTCGAATTGCGGCAGGTGCTCACGACTTACGACGGGACATCAGGACCCGCTCTGGTGGCCTCAGGAAAGGCCAGTCTCCATGCGAGTTGCTCGGGGCCTCTCGGGATTCCTCTCCCGTGATGCCGGGCCTAAGACCTTGTGTGGAGTCGGTGCCGGAACCTGAGGATTCCTCTCCAGTGCTGACATGGATCTTGGGTACTTTTGAGTCTCCCAGGGGTCAGTCCTCGTCTCGAGTGGGCACGCACGTGCGCTTTCCTCCCGAGCTGTAGCAGCAGTGTCTGCTTCTTCGCGTGGATCAAGGATCAGGGCTTTCCTCAGGCTTCCAGAGGCTTTCCCACGAGGCTTTTCCACAGGGCTGCCCACGTGCCACCGTGGTGTGAGTCGATCCTCGCTTGAAAGTCAGGCAGTGCACGGAAAACAGTTTCCCTGCAAATTGACTGAGACATCTGTTGACTCTGGAATGGTGGCACGACCTGGAGTTCTTCTCGCCTTTTCCTTGGAGATCGCCTCCTCTTGAGATGGACGGAATGCGGGAATTCTTTCCCGACCACGCAGGGAAAGGATTCCTCCTCTCAAGCTAGGAGGCGGAAATGGGGTCCTCTGGATGTGGCGGGACTCTCGTGCTCCTCTCGATGGAGACGGTTATGTCGGGAACTTCTGAGTTGCAGCAAGGGTGTGAAGACCCTTTGAAGTTCCAGTTGTAGAATTGATTAGCCTCGAGACGCCTCCGTGAAATGGGCCTCATCTCGCTGGAGGGAGAACCTCTGGATTTTCTCGAGTTGCGGCAGGTGCTCTCGACTTACGACGGGACCTCAGGACCCGCTCTGTGCCTCAGAAAGGCCAGTCCCATTCGAGTTGCTCGGGGCCTCTCGGGATTCCTCTCCCGTCGATGCTGGGCCTAAGACCTTGTGTGGAGTCAGTGCCGGAACCTGAGATTCCTCTCCAGTGCTGTCATGGATCTTGGGGTACTTCTGGAGTCTACCCAGCGAGTCAGTCCTCGTCTCGAGTGGGGCATGCACGTTCGCTTTCCTCCCGTGCTTTAGCAGCAGTGTCCGCTTCCGTCGCGTGGATAAGGATCTGTGCTTTCCCTCGAGGCTTTCCCACGAGGCTTTCCCACAGGGTTATCACACGTGCCACCAGGTGTGAGTGATCCTCGCTGAAAGTCGAAGCAGTGCAGGGAAAACAGGATCCTCGGAATGGACTGAGACATCTGGGACTCTTGGAATGGTGGCACGACCATGACTTCCTCTCCCTTTCCTGTGCAGCGCGCTCCTCTTGAGATGCCGTGAAACATGGAATTCTTTCCCGAGGAAGCAGGAAGGATCCCTCATCTCGAGCTTGGAGGAGGAACGGAGCTCCTCTGGCGTTGCGGACCTCGTGCTTCCTCTGGAGTGGAACGGTATGTCGGGAACTTCTTGAGTTTAGCAAGGGTGTTAGACCTTTGGAAGTTCAGAGTTTAGTTGTGATTACTCTCGAGACGCCGCAGAGAAAATGGGCCTCATCTAGACTGGAGCAGAGAACCTCCTGGATTTTCTCGAGTTGCGGCAGGTCTCTCGACATACGACCGTGACCTCAGGGACAGTGTAGCAGAGTGTCACGCTTCCCTCGCGGGATCAAGGGACTGTGGCTTTCCCTCGAGGCTTTCTCACAGGGCTGCCCACATGCCACCATGGTGTGAGTGATCCTCGCGTGAAATCGAGCAGTGCTGGAAAACGGTTCCTCTGAAATTGACTGAGAATCTGGGGGACTCTTGAAATGGGCACGACCCTGGAGTTCCTCTTGCCTTTCCTTTGAGAACCCTGCTCTTGAAGATGCCATGGAACGCCGAAATCTTTCTGACTAAGCAGATAGGATCCTCTCTCGGACGAACGGTCCTCTGAATGTGGCGGGACCTCGTGCTTCCTCTCGGTGGAGACGGGTATGTCGGGAACTTCTTGAGTTGCAGCAAGGACCCTTTTTAATTTCCAGAGGTTAGGTGTGATGAGCCTCCAGACACCTCAGAGAAATGGCCTCATTCCGCCTTAGGGGAGAACCTCCTGGATTTTACCCAGTTGCGGCAGGTGCTCTCGAGTTACGACGGGTCCTCAGGGACCCGCTCTGGTGGCCTCAGAAAGCCAGTCCCATGCGAGTTACCAGGCCTTTAGGGATTCCTCTCCCATCGATGCCGGTGCCTAAGACCTTGTGTGGAGTCGGCCAGACCCTGAGGATGCCTCTCCAGTGCTGACATGAATCTTTCCGTACTTCTGGATCTCACCAGGGGCGTCAGTCCTCATGTCGTGTGGGGCATGCACCTGCCATTTCCTCACGATCTGCAGCAGCAGTGTCACGCTTGCCGACGGTGGATCAAGGGATCTGTCGCTTTCCATTGAGGCTTCCCACGAGGCTTCCAACAGGCTGTCCACGTGCCACGGTGGTGTGAGTCGATCCTCGCGTGAACGTCGAGGCAGTGCAGGGAAAACAGTTTCTTCTGAATGGACTTAGACATCTGGGGACTCTTGGAATGCTGCAAGGCCTGGAGTTCCTCTCGTCTTTCTGTGGAGAGCGCCTCCTCTTGAGATGCGACGGAAGGCCGGAATTCTTTCCCGACGACGAAGGGAAAGATCCCTCTTCTCGAGCTACGAGGCGGAACGGGCTCCTCTGGATGTGGGCGGACTCTCGTGCTTCCTCTCGAGTGGAGACGGGTATGTCGGGGAATTCTTGAGTTGCAGCAAGGGTGTGAAGGACCCTTGGAAGTTCCAGAGGTCAGTGTGATAAGCCTCGAGTCGCCTCTGCGGAAATGGGCCTCATCTCGCCTGGGAGGAGAACCTCCTGGATTTTCTCGAGTTGCGGCAGGTGCCTCGACTTACGACAGGGACCTCAGAGACCCGCTCTGGTGGCCTCAGGAAAGACCAGTCCTCATGCGAGTTACTCAGGGCCCTCTCGGGTTCCTTCCGTCGATGCCAGGCCTAAGACCTTGTGTGGTGTCGGTGCCGGAACCTGAGGATTCCTTTGCAGTGCTGACAAGGATCTGGGTACTTCTCCAGTCTCCCACGGGAGTCAGTCCTCATCTCGAGTGGGGCATGCACGTGCGCTTCCTCCCGAGCTGTAGCAGCAGTGTCACGCTTCCCTTCGCGTGATCAAGGTATCTGGGCTTTCCCTCGAGCTTCCACGAGTCTTTTCCACGAGGTTCCCACGAGACTTTCCAAAGGGCTGTCCCACGTGCCACCGTGTTGTGTGTCGATCCTAGCTAGAAATTGAGGCAGTGCAGGAGAACAGGTTTCATGGAATGGACTGAGACATCTTGGGCCTCTGGAATGGGTGCACGAACCTGGAGTTCCTCTCGCCTTTCCTGGAGAGCGCCTCCTCTTGAGATGAGACGGAACTCCGGGAATACTTGACCGACCACTCAGTGAAAGGATCCTCCTCTCGAGTTAGGAGCAGTAACGGGGCTCCTCTGGATGTGGGCGGACTCTCGGCTTCTCTCGAGTGGAGACGGATGTGGGGGAGCTTCTTGAGTTGCAGCAAGGGCGTGAAGGACCCTTTGTAAGTTCCATAGGTTAGGTGTGATTAGCCTCGAGACGCCTCAGCGGTAATGGCCTCATCTCGCCTGGAGGGGAGAACCTCCTGGATTTCTCGAGTTGGCAGGTGCCCTCGACTTACGACGGGGACCTCAGGACCCGCTCTGGTGCCCTCAGGAAAGCCAGGCCCCATGCGAGTTGCTCGGGCCTCTCGGGGCCTCTAGGGTTTCCTCTCCCGTCGATGCTGGGGCTAAAACCTTGTGTGGAGTCAGCGCCGGAACCTGAGAATTCCTCTCCAGTGCTGACATGTATCTTGGGTACTTCTGGAGTCTCCCCATGGAGTCAGTCCTTGTCTCGAGTGTGGCATGCACGTCGCTTTCCTCCCGAGTTTAGCAGAGGTGTCACGCTTCCCTTCGCGTGGATCAAGGGATCAGGGGCTTTCCCTCGAGGCTTTCCCACGAGGCTTTCCCACAGGGCTGTCCCAAGTGCCACCGTGGTGTGAGTCATCCTCGCTTGAAAGTCGAGGCAGTGCGGGAAAACAGTTTTCCCTGGAATGGACTGAGACATCCAGGGACTCTGGGAATGGTGGCCCGACCCTGGAGTTCCTCTCGCCTTTCCTGTGGAGAGCACCTCCTCTTGAGATGCAACGGGAACGCCGGGTATTCTTTCCCGACCACGCTGGAAAGGATCCCTCCCCTCGAGCTAGGAGCGAAACGGGCTCCTCTGATGTGGGCGGACTCTCGTGCTTCCTCTCGAGTGGAGTCGGAATGTTGCAGAACTTCTTGAGTTGCAGCAGGTGTGAAGGACCCTTTGGAAGTTCCAGAGTTTAGGTGTGATTAGCCTCGAGACGCCTCAGCGGAAATGCCTCATCTCGCCTGGAGGGAGAACTCCTGGATTTTCTCGAGTTTCGGCAGGTGCTCTCAACTTACACGGGAACCTCAGGGACCCCTCTGGTGCCTCAGGAAAGGCCTGTCCCCATGCGAGTTGCTCGGGGCCTCTCGGATTCTCTCCCGTCTATGCGGGGCCTAAGATTTTGTGTGAGTCGTCCCGGAACTTGAGCATTCCTCTCCAGTGCAAAATGGATCTTGGGGTACTTCTGTAGTCTCCCCAGTGGAGTCAGTCCTCGTCCGAGGGGGCATTCACATGCGCTTTCCTCCGAGCTGTAGCAGCAGTGTCACGCTTCCTTCCGTGGATCAAGGGATCAGGGCTTTCCCTCGAGGCTTCCCACGAGGCTTTCCACAGGGCTGTCCCACGTGCCACCGAGGTGTGAGTCGATCCTCGCTTGAAAGTCGAGCAGTGCTTGGAAAACAGGTTTCCTGGAATGGACGGAGACATCTGGTTGCTCTGGGATGGTGGCACGACCTTGGAGTTCCTCTCGCCTTTCCTGTGGAGAGCGCCTCCTCTTGAGATGCGACGACGGAACGCCGGAATTCTTTCCGAACACGCAGGGAAAGGATCCTCCTCTCGAGCTAGGAGACGAAACGGGGCTCCTCTGGATGAGGCCGGGACTCTCGTGCTTCCTCTCGAGTGGAGACGGGAATGTCGGGGAACTTCTTGAGTTGCAACAAGGGTGTGAACGACCCTTTGAAGTTCCAGAGTTTAGGTGTGAATAGCCTCGAACGCCTCAGCGGAAATGGGCCTCATCTCGCCTGGAGGGGAGAACCTCCTGGATTTTCTCGACTTGCAGCAGGTGCTCTCGACTTACGACGGGACCTCAGGGACCCGCTCTGTGGCCTCATGAAAGGCCAGTCCCCATGCGAGTTGCTCGGGGCCTCTCGGGATTCCTCTCCCGTCGATGCTGGGCAAGACTTGTGTGGAGGCGGTGCCGGAACCTGAGGATTCCTCTCCAGTGCGACATGGATCTTGGGGATTCTGGATCTCCCCGGGGAGTCAGCCTCGCTCGAGTGGGCATGCACGTGCGCTTTCCTCCCGAGCTGTAGCAGCAGTGTCACCTTCCCTTCGCTGGATCAAGGGATCTGTCTGCTCTTGCTTCCTAGGCTTTCCCACGAGCTTTCCCACAGGGTGTCCACGTGCCACCGTGGTGTGAGTCATCCTAGCTTGAAGTCGAGGCAGTGCAGGGAAAACAGTTTCCTGGAAGGACTGAGACATTGTCGACTCTGGAATGGTGCACACCCTGGAGTTCCTCTCGCCTTTCCTGTGGAGAGCGCCTCCTCTTGAGAACGACGGGAACGCGGGATTCTTTCCCGACCACGAAGAAAGATCCCCCTCTCGAGTAGGAAACGGAAACGGGCTTTCTGGATGTGCCGACTCTCGTGTTCCTCTCAAGTAGAGACGGTTATGTCGGAACTCTTGAGTTGCAGCAAGGGTGTGAAGACCTTTGAAGTTCAGAGTTAGTGATTAGCCTCGAGACACTCAGCGAAATGGCCTCATCTCGCCTGAGGGAAACCTCCTGATTTCTCAGTTGCGGCAGGTGCTCTCGACTTACGAGTGGACCTCAGGACCCGCTCTGTGCCTCAGAAAGGCCAGTCCATGCGAGTTGCTCGGGGCCTCTCGGGTTCCTCTCCGTCGATGCGGGGCCTAAGACTTGTGTGATCGGTGCGGAACCTGAGGATTCCTCTCCAGTGCTGACATGACTTGGTACTCTGAGTCTCCCAGGGAGTCTCTCGTCTTAGTGGGGCATGCACGTGCGCTTTCCTCCCGAGTGAGCAGCAGTTCACGCTTCCCTTCCGTGGATCAAGGTATCTGTGGCTTTCCCTCGAGCTTCCCAGAGGCTTCCAACAGCTGTAGCACGTGCCACCGTAGTGTGAGTCGATCCTCGCTTGAAAGTCGAGCAGTGCGGGAAACAGTTTCCTGAATGGACTGAGACATCTGGGTCTCTGGGATGTGCCGACCTGATTCCTCTCGCCTTCCTGGGAGAGCGCTCCTCTTGAGTGCGACGGAAGCACCGAGAATTCTTTCCGAACACGCAGGAAAGGATCCTTCCTCTCGAACTAGAGGTGAAAGGGTCTCTCTGATGAGGCGGACCTCGACTTCTTCTCGAGTGGAACGGGTATGTCGGGAACTTCTTGAGTTGCAGCAAGGGTGTGAAGGACCCTTTGAATTCAGAGGTTAGGTGTGATTAGCCTCGAACGCTTCAGCGAAATGGCCTCATCTCGCCTGGAGGTGAGAACCTCCTAGATTTTCTCGAGTGCGCAGGTGCTCTCGACATACGACAGGGACCTCAGGGACCCGCTCTGGTGGCCTCACGAATGCCAGTCCCATGCGAGTTGCTCGGGGCCTCTCGGGTTTCCTTCCCGTCAAAGCGGGCTAAGATCTTATGTTACTTGGTGCAAAACCTGAGATTCCTCTCCATTGCTGACATGGATCTTGGGTAATTCTGAGTCTCCCCAGGGAGTCAGTCCTCCTCTCAAGTGGTGGCATGCACGTGCGCTTTCCTCCCGAGCTGTAGCAGCAGTGTCACCTTCCCTTCCGTGGATCAAGGATCTGTGCTTTCCCTCGAGGCTTCCCACAGGCTGCTTTCCCACAGGGCTGTCCCACGTGCCACCGTGGTGTGAGTCATCCTCGACTTGAAAGTCGAGGCAGTGCAGGAAAACAGTTTCCCTGGAATGGACTGAGAATCTGGGGGACTCTCGAAATGGTAGAACACCCTGGAGTTCCTCTCGCCTTTCCTGTGGAGGCGCCTCCTCTTGAGATGCGCGGACCGGGAATCTTTACCGACCACGTAATGAAAGGATCCCTCCTCTCGAGCTAGGAGGCGAAACGGGCCGATCTGGATGTGGCGGACTCTCGTGCTTCCTCTCGAGTGATACGGCTATGTCGGGAACTTCTTGAGTTCAGCAAGGGTGTGAAGACCTTTGGAAGTTCAGAGGTTAGGTGTGATGAGCCTCGAGACGCCTCAGCGGAAATGGCCTCATCTCACCTGAGGGAGACCCTCCTGGATTTTCTCGAGTTGCCGCAGGTGCTCAGGCTTCCGACGGGGACCTCAGGGACCCGCTCTGGTACCTCAGAAAGGCAGTCCCCATGCGAGTTGCTCTGGGACCTCTCGGGATCCTCTCCGTCGATGACGGGGCCTAAGACCTTGTGTGGAGTCGTGCGGAACCTGAGGATTCCTCTCCAGTGCTGACATGGATCTTGGGTACTTCTGGAGTCTCCCCGGGTTTCATCCTCGTCTCAAGTGGGGCATGCACGTGCACTTTCTCCGAGCGTAGCAGAGTTTCACGCTTCCCTTCTCGTGAAACAAGGAATCTGTGGCTTCCCTCGAGGCTTTCCACGAGTCTTTCCCAACAAGCTGTTCCACGTGCCACCGTGTGTGAGTCGATCCTCGGCTTGAAAGTCGAGGCAGTGCAGGGCAAACAGGTTTCCTGGAATGGACTGAGACATCTGGGTCACTCTGGATGGTGGCTCGACCCTGGAGTTCCTCTCGCCTTTCCTGGGAGAGCGCCTCTCTTGAGATGCGACAGGAACACCGGACTTCTTTCCAACCACGCAGGGAAAGATCCCTCTCTCGACTAGGAGCAGAAACGGGTTCCTCTGGATGGGCAGGACTCTCGTGCTTCCCTCGAGTGGAGACGGGTAGTCGGGAACTTTTAGTTGCAGCAAGGGTGTGAAGGACCCTTTGTAAGTTCCAGAGGTTAGGTGTGATTGCCTCGAGACGCCTCAGTGAAATGGGCCTCATCTCGCCTGAGGGGAGAACCTCCAGGATTTTCTCGAGTTGCGACAGGTGCTATCGACTTACGACGGGACCTCAGGGACCTGCTCTGTGGCTCTGAAATGCCATCCCTATGCGAGTTGCTCGGGCCTCTCGGGATTCCTCTCTCGTCATGCCGGGGCCTAGTCTTGATGTGAGTGCCGGAACCTGAGATTCCTCTCAGTGCTGACATGGATCTTGGGTACTTCTGGAGTCTCCCCAGGGGAGTCAGTCCTCGTCTAGTGGGGCATGCACGTGCGCTTTCTTCCCGATTTGTAGCAGCAGTTTCACCTTGCCTTCCGGTGGATCAAGGGATCTGTGGCTTTCCCTCGAGGTTTCCCTCGAGGCTTCCCACAGGGCTGTCCACGTGCCACGAGGTTTGAGTCATCCTCGCTTGAAAGTCGAGGCGTGCAGGGAAAACAGTTTCCCTGGAATGGACTGAGACATTGGGGACTCTGGAATGGTGCACGACCCTGGACTTCCTCTCGCCTTTCCTGTGCAGAGCGCCTCCTCTTGAGATGCGACGGAACGCCGGAATTCTTTCCGACACGCAGGAAAGAACCCTCCTCTCGAGCTAGGAGGCGGAAACGGGCTCCTCTGGATGTGGGCGAACTCTCGTGCTTCCTCTCGAGTGGAGACGGGTATGTCGGAACTTCTTGAGTTGCAGCAAGGGTGTGAAGACCTTTGGATGTTCCAGAGGTTAGTTGTGATTAGCCTCGAACGCGCCTCAGCAGAAATGGGCCTCATCTCGCCTGGAGGGGAGACCTCCTGGATTTTCTCGAGTTGCAGCAGGTGCTCTCGAGTTACGACGGGGACCTCAGGGACCCGCTCTGCTGGCCTCAGGAAAGGCCAGTCCCCATGCTAGTTTCTCGGGGCCTCTCGGGATTCCTCTCCCGTCGATGCCGGGGCCTAAGACCTTGTGTGGAATCGGTGCCGGAACCTGAGGAATCCTCTGCACTGCCGACATGGGTCTGGGTACTTCTGGAATCTACCCAGGGCAGTCAGTCCTCGTCTCGAGTGGGGGCATGCACGTGCGCTTTCCCCGAGCTGTAGCAGCAGTGTCACTCTTCCCTTCGCGTGGATCAAGGGATCTGTGGCTTTCCCTCGAGGCTTTCCCACGAGGCTTTCACACAGGGCTGTTCCACGTGCCACCAAGCAGTGAGTCGATGCTCGGCTTGAAAGTCGAGGCAGTGTAGGGAAAACAGGTTTCCCTGGAATGGACTGAGACATCTGGGGGATCTGGGAATGGTGGCACGACCCTGGAGTTCCTCTCGCCTTTCCTGTGGTTGCGCCTCCTCTTGATATGCAAGGGGAATGCCGGGAATTCTTTCCGGTAACGCAGGGAAAGGATCCTTCCTCTCGAGCTATGAGGCGGAAACGGGCTCCTCTGGGTGTGGCAAGACTCTCGTGCTTCTCTCGAGTGGAGAGGGGTATTTCGGGCAACTTCTTGAGTTGCAACTAGGGTTTGAGGCCCCCTTTGTTAGTTCCAGACGCTTGTTGATTAGCCTCGAGATGCCTCATCGGATATGGGCCACATCTCGCCTGGAGGGGAGAACCTCCTGGATTTTCTCGAGTTGCAGCTGGAGCTCTCGACTTACGACTTGGACCTCAGAGATATGCTCTGGTGGCCTCATGAAAGGCCAGTCCTCATGCAAGTTGCTCGTGGCTTCTCGGGATTCCTCTCCCGTCGATGCCGGGCAAGACCTTGTGTGGAGTCAGTGCCGGAACCTGAGGATTCCTCTCCAGTGCCGACATGGATCTTCGGGACTTCTGGAGTCTCCCCAGGGGCGTCAGACCTCGGCTCGAGTGGGGCATGCACGTGCGCTTTTCCTCCCGAGCTGTATCAGCAGTGTCACGCTTCCCTTCGCATGGATCAAGGGATCAGTGGCTTTCCCTCGAGGCTTCCTCATGAGGCTTTCCATAAGGCTTTCCCACGAGACTTTCCCACAGGGCTGTCCCACGTGCCACCGTGTGTGTGAGTCGATCCTCGCTTGAAAGTCGAGGCAGTGCAGGGGAAACAGGTTTCCCTGGAATGGACTGAGACATCTGGGTGACTCTGGGTATGGTGGCTCGACCCTGGAGTTCCTGTCGCCTTTCCTGTGGAGAGCACCTCATCTTGAGATGCGACGGGAATGCCAGGAATTCTTTCCAGACAAGCAGGGAAAGGATCCCTCCTCTCGAGTTAGGAGGCGGAAA
>NW_017217775.1:0-12316 GCF_001704415.2 Capra hircus | reverse complement strand
AGGGTCCTTCACACCCTTGCTGCAACTCAAGAAGTTCCCCGACATACCCGTCTCCACTCGAGAGGAAGCAGGAAAGTCCCGCCCACATCCAGAGGAGCCACGTTTTCCTCCTCATTGCTCGAGAGGTTGATCCTTTCCTGCGTGGTCGGGAAAGAATTCCCGCGTTCCCGTCGCATCTCAAGAGGAGGCGCTCTCCACAGGAAAGCGAGAGGAACTCCAGGTCGTGCCACCATTCCCAGAGTCCCCAGATGTCTCAGTCCATTCCAGGGAAACCTGTTTTCCCTGCACTGGCCTCGACTTTCAAGCCGAGGATCGACTCACACCACAGTGGCACGTGGGACAGCCCTGTGGGAAAGCCTCGTGGGAAAGCCTCTGCGAAAGCCTCGAGGGAAAGCCACAGATCCAGTTGATCACACGCGAAGGGAAGCGTGACACTGCTGCTACAGCTCGGGAGGAAAGCGCACGTGCTATGCCCCCACTCGAGTACGAGGACTGACTGCCCTGGGGAGACTCCAGAAGTACCCCAAGATCCATGTCAGCACTGGAGAGGAATCCTCAGGTTCCGGCACCGACTCCACACAAGATCTTAGGCCCTGGCATCGACGGGAGAGGAATCCTGAGAGGCCCCCGAGCAACTCGCATGGGGACTGGCCTTTCCTGAGGCCACCAGAGCGGGTCCCTGAGGTCCCCGTCGTAAGTTGAGAGCACCTGCCGCAACTCGAGAAAATCCAGGAGGTTCTCCCCTCCAGGCGAGATGAGGCCCATTTCTGCTGAGGCGTCTCGAGGCTAATCACATCTAACATCTGGAACTTCCAAAGGGTCCTTCACACCCTTGCTGCAACTCAAGAAGTTCCCCGACATACCCGGTCTCCACTCGATAGGAAGCACGAGAGTTCCGCCCGTATCCAGAGGAGCCCCGTTTCCACCTCCTAGACCGAGAGGAGGGATCCTTTCCCTGCGTGGTCGGGAAAGAATTCCCGGCATTACCGTCGTATCTCAAGAAGAGGCGCTCTGCACAGGAAAGGCCAAAGAAACTCCAGGGTCGTGCCACCATTCCCAGAGTCCCCCAGATGTCTCAGTCCATTCCAGGGAAACCTGTTTTCCCTGCACTGCCTCGACTTTCAAGCCGAGGATCGACTCACAAAACGGTGGCACGTGGGACAGCTCTGTGGGAAAGCCTCGTGGGAAAGCATCGAGGGAAAGACACAGATCCCTTGATCCACGCGAAGAGAAGCATGACACTGCTGCTACAGATCGGGAGGAAATCGCACGTGCATGGCCCCACTCGAGATGAGGACTGACTCCCCTGGGGAGACTCCAGAAGTACCCCAAGATCCATGTCAGCACTGGAGAGGAATGCTCAGGTTCCGGCACGGACTCCACACAAGGTCTAGACCCCGGAATCTACGGGAGAGGAATCCCGAGAGGCCCCAGAGCAATTCCCATGGGGACTGGCCTTTCCTGAGGGCACCAGGGTGGGTCCCTGAGGTCCCCATCGTAAGTCCAGAGCACCTGCCGCAACTCGAGAAAATCCAGGAGGTTCCCCAATCCAGGCGAGATGAGGCCCATTTCCGCTGAGGCAACAAGGGGGTAATCACACTTAAACTCTGGAACTTCCAAAGGGTCCTTCACACCCTTGCTGCAACTCAAGAAGTTCCCTGACATACCCGTCTCTACTCAAGAGGATCCCAAGGGTCCCGCCCATATCCAGAGTGGCCCCGTTTCCGCCTGCTAGCTCGAGAGGAGGGATCCTTTCCCTGCGTGGTCGGGAAAGTATTCCTAGCGTTCCCGTCTCATCTCAAGCGTAGGCGCTCTCCACAGGAAAGGCGAGAGGAACTCCAGTATCACGCCCCATTCCCAGAGTCCCCTGGATGTCTCAGTCCATTCCAGGGAAACCTTTTTTCCCTGCACTGCCTCGACTTTCAAGCTGAGGATCGACTCACACCACGGTGGCATGTGGGACAGCCCTGTGGGAAAGCCTCGTGGGAAAGTCTCCTGAGAAAGCCTCGAGGGAAAGCCACAGATCCCATGATCCACGCGAAGGGAAGCGTGACACTGCTGCTACAGCTCGGGAGGAAAACCCACGTGCATATCCCCGCTCGCGAAGAGGAATGACTCCCCTGGGAGACTCCAGAGGAACCCAAGATCCACCTCAGCACTGGAGAGGAATCCTCAGGATCCGGCACAGACTCCACACAAGGTCCCAGGGCCCGGCATCGACGGGAGAGGAATCCCGAGAGGCCCCCGTGCAACTGCATGGGGACTGGCCTTTCCTGAGGCCACCAGAGCGGGTCCCTGAGGTCCCAGTCGTAAGTCGAGAGCACCTGCCGCAACTCGAGAAAATCCAGGAGGTTCTCCCCTCCAGGCGAGATGAGGCCCATTTCTGCTGAGGCGTCTCGAGGCTAATCACACCTAACCTCTCGAACTTCCGAAGGGTCCTTCACACCCTTGCTGCAACTCAAGAAGTTCCCCGACATACCCGTCTCCACTCGAGAGGAAGCACGAGAGTCCCGCCCAAATCCAGAGCAGCCCCGTTTCCGCCTCATACCTCGAGCGGAGGGATCCTTTCCCTGCGTGGTCGGGAAAGAATTCCCGGCGTTCCCGTCGCATCTCAAGAGGAGGCGCTCTCCACTGGATAGGCGAGAGGAACTCCAGGGTCTTGCCACCATTCCCAGAGTCCCCCAGATGTCTCAGTCCATTCCAGAGAAACCTGTTTTCCCTGCATTGCGTCGACTTTCAAGCCGAGGATCGACTCACACCACGGTGGCACGTGGGACAGCCCTGTGGAAAGCCTCGTGGAAAAGCCTCTTGGGAAAGCGTCGAGGGAAAGCCACAGATCCGTTGATCCACGCGAAGGGAAGCGTGACACTGCTGCTACAGCTCGGGAGGAAAGCGCACGTGCATGCCCCCACTCGAGTAGAGGACTGACTGCCCTGGGGAGACTCCAGAAGTACCCCAAGATCTATGTCAGCACTGGAGAGGAATCCTCAGGTTACAGCACCGACTCCACACAAGACCTTAGTCTCCGACATCAAGGGGAGAGGAATCCCGAGAGGCCCCTGAGCTACTCACATGGGGACTGGCCTTTCCTGAGGCCAGCAGAACGGGTCCCTGAGGTCCCCGTCGTAAGTCGAGAGCACCTGCCGCAACTCGAGAAAATCCAGGGGGTTCTCCCCTCCAGGCGAGATGAGGCCCATTTCCACTGAGGCGTCTCGAGGCTAATTACACCTAACCTCTGGAACTTCCAAAGGGTCCTTCACACCCTTGCCGCAACTCAGGAAGTTCCCCGACATACCCGTCTCCACTCGAGAGTAAGCACGAGATTCCCGCCCACATCCAGCAGAGACCCGTTTCCGCCTCCTAGCTCGAGAGGAGGGATCCTTTCCCTGCGTGGTCGGGAAAGAATTCCCGGCGTTCCCGTCACATCTCACGAGGAGGCGCTCTCTACAGGAATGGCGAGAGGAACTCCAGGGTCGTGCCACCATTCCCAGAGTCCCCCAGATGTCTCAGTCCATTCCAGGGAAACCTGTTTTCCCTGCACTGTCTCGACTTTCTAGCCGAGAATGGACTCACACCACGGTGGCACGTGGGACATCCCTGTGGGAAAACCTCGTGGGAAAGCCTCGTGGGAAAGCCTCGAGGGAAAGCCACAGATCCCTTGATCCAGGCGAAGGGATGCGTGACACTGCTGCTACAGCTCGGGAGGAAAGCGCACGTGCATGCCCCCACTCGAGACGAGGACTGACTCCCCTGGGGAGACTCCAGAAGTACCCCAAGAAGCATGTCAGCACTGAAGAGGAATCCTCAGATTCCGGCACCGAAGCCACACAAGGTCTTAGGCCCCGGCATCGACGGGAGAGGAAACCCGAGAGGCACCCGTGCAACTCGCATGGGGACTGGCCTTTTCTGAGGCCACCAGAGCGGGTCCCTGAGGTCCCCGTCGTAAGTCGAGAGCACCTGTCGCAACTCGAGAAAATCCAGGAGGTTCTCCCCTCCAGGCGAGATGAGGCCCATTTCCACTGAGACGTCTCGAGGCTAATCAAACCTAACCTATGGAACTTCCAAAGGGTCCTTCACACCCTTGCTGCAACTCAAGAAGTTCCCCGACATACCCGTCTCCACTCGAGAGGAAGCAGGAAAGTCCCGCCCACATCCAGAGGAGCCACGTTTCCTCCTCATTGCTCGAGAGGTTTGATCCTTTCCCTGCGTGGTCGGGAAAGAATTCGCGGCATTCCCGTCCCACATCAAGAGGAGGCGCTCTCCAGAGGAAAAACGAGAGGAACTCCAGAGTCGTGCCCCCATTCCCAGAGTCCCCCAGATGTCTCAGTCCATTCCAGGGAAACCTGTATTCCCTGCACTGCCTCGACTTTCAAGCCGAGGATCGACTCACACCACAGTGGCACGTGGGACAGCCCTGTGGGAAAGCCTCGTGGGAAAGCCTCTTGCGAAAGCCTCGAGGGAAAGCCACAGATCAGTTGATACACGCGAAGGAAGCGTGACACTGCTGCTACAGCTCGGGAGGAAAGCGCACGTGTATGCCCCCACTCGAGTAGAGGACTGACTGCCCTGGGGAGACTCCAGAAGTACCCCAAGATCCATGTCAGCACTGGAGAGGAATCCTCAGGTTCCGGCACCGACTCCACACAAGATCTTAGGCCCTGGCATCGACGGGAGAGGAATCCTGAGAGGCCCCCGAGCAACTCGCATGGGGACTGGCCTTTCCTGAGGCCACCAGAGCGGGTCCCTGAGGTCCCCGTCGTAAGTTGAGAGCACCTGCCGCAACTCGAGAAAATCCAGGAGGTTCTCCCCTCCAGGCGAGATGAGGCCCATTTCTGCTGAGGCGTCTCGAGGCTAATCACATCTAACATCTGGAACTTCCAAAGGGTCCTTCACACCCTTGCTGCAACTCAAGAAGTTCCCCGACATACCCGTCTCCACTCGATAGGAAGCACGAGAGTTCCGCCCGTATCCAGAGGAGCCCCGTTTCCACCTCCTAGACCGAGAGGAGGGATCCTTTCCCTGCGTGGTCGGGAAAGAATTCCCGGCATTACCGTCGTATCTCAAGAAGAGGCGCTCTGCACAGGAAAGGCCAAAGAAACTCCAGGGTCGTGCCACCATTCCCAGAGTCCCCCAGATGTCTCAGTCCATTCCAGGGAAACCTGTTTTCCCTGCACTGCCTCGACTTTCAAGCCGAGGATCGACTCACAAAACGGTGGCACGTGGGACAGCTCTGTGGGAAAGCCTCGTGGGAAAGCATCGAGGGAAAGACACAGATCCCTTGATCCACGCGAAGAGAAGCATGACACTGCTGCTACAGATCGGGAGGAAATCGCACGTGCATGGCCCCACTCGAGATGAGGACTGACTCCCCTGGGGAGACTCCAGAAGTACCCCAAGATCCATGTCAGCACTGGAGAGGAATGCTCAGGTTCCGGCACGGACTCCACACAAGGTCTAGACCCCGGAATCTACGGGAGAGGAATCCCGAGAGGCCCCAGAGCAATTCCCATGGGGACTGGCCTTTCCTGAGGGCACCAGGGTGGGTCCCTGAGGTCCCCATCGTAAGTCCAGAGCACCTGCCGCAACTCGAGAAAATCCAGGAGGTTCCCCAATCCAGGCGAGATGAGGCCCATTTCCGCTGAGGCAACAAGGGGGTAATCACACTTAAACTCTGGAACTTCCAAAGGGTCCTTCACACCCTTGCTGCAACTCAAGAAGTTCCCTGACATACCCGTCTCTACTCAAGAGGATCCCAAGGGTCCCGCCCATATCCAGAGTGGCCCCGTTTCCGCCTGCTAGCTCGAGAGGAGGGATCCTTTCCCTGCGTGGTCGGGAAAGTATTCCTAGCGTTCCCGTCTCATCTCAAGCGTAGGCGCTCTCCACAGGAAAGGCGAGAGGAACTCCAGTATCACGCCCCATTCCCAGAGTCCCCTGGATGTCTCAGTCCATTCCAGGGAAACCTTTTTTCCCTGCACTGCCTCGACTTTCAAGCTGAGGATCGACTCACACCACGGTGGCATGTGGGACAGCCCTGTGGGAAAGCCTCGTGGGAAAGTCTCCTGAGAAAGCCTCGAGGGAAAGCCACAGATCCCATGATCCACGCGAAGGGAAGCGTGACACTGCTGCTACAGCTCGGGAGGAAAACCCACGTGCATATCCCCGCTCGCGAAGAGGAATGACTCCCCTGGGAGACTCCAGAGGAACCCAAGATCCACCTCAGCACTGGAGAGGAATCCTCAGGATCCGGCACAGACTCCACACAAGGTCCCAGGGCCCGGCATCGACGGGAGAGGAATCCCGAGAGGCCCCCGTGCAACTGCATGGGGACTGGCCTTTCCTGAGGCCACCAGAGCGGGTCCCTGAGGTCCCAGTCGTAAGTCGAGAGCACCTGCCGCAACTCGAGAAAATCCAGGAGGTTCTCCCCTCCAGGCGAGATGAGGCCCATTTCTGCTGAGGCGTCTCGAGGCTAATCACACCTAACCTCTCGAACTTCCGAAGGGTCCTTCACACCCTTGCTGCAACTCAAGAAGTTCCCCGACATACCCGTCTCCACTCGAGAGGAAGCACGAGAGTCCCGCCCAAATCCAGAGCAGCCCCGTTTCCGCCTCATACCTCGAGCGGAGGGATCCTTTCCCTGCGTGGTCGGGAAAGAATTCCCGGCGTTCCCGTCGCATCTCAAGAGGAGGCGCTCTCCACTGGATAGGCGAGAGGAACTCCAGGGTCTTGCCACCATTCCCAGAGTCCCCCAGATGTCTCAGTCCATTCCAGAGAAACCTGTTTTCCCTGCATTGCGTCGACTTTCAAGCCGAGGATCGACTCACACCACGGTGGCACGTGGGACAGCCCTGTGGAAAGCCTCGTGGAAAAGCCTCTTGGGAAAGCGTCGAGGGAAAGCCACAGATCCGTTGATCCACGCGAAGGGAAGCGTGACACTGCTGCTACAGCTCGGGAGGAAAGCGCACGTGCATGCCCCCACTCGAGTAGAGGACTGACTGCCCTGGGGAGACTCCAGAAGTACCCCAAGATCTATGTCAGCACTGGAGAGGAATCCTCAGGTTACAGCACCGACTCCACACAAGACCTTAGTCTCCGACATCAAGGGGAGAGGAATCCCGAGAGGCCCCTGAGCTACTCACATGGGGACTGGCCTTTCCTGAGGCCAGCAGAACGGGTCCCTGAGGTCCCCGTCGTAAGTCGAGAGCACCTGCCGCAACTCGAGAAAATCCAGGGGGTTCTCCCCTCCAGGCGAGATGAGGCCCATTTCCACTGAGGCGTCTCGAGGCTAATTACACCTAACCTCTGGAACTTCCAAAGGGTCCTTCACACCCTTGCCGCAACTCAGGAAGTTCCCCGACATACCCGTCTCCACTCGAGAGTAAGCACGAGATTCCCGCCCACATCCAGCAGAGACCCGTTTCCGCCTCCTAGCTCGAGAGGAGGGATCCTTTCCCTGCGTGGTCGGGAAAGAATTCCCGGCGTTCCCGTCACATCTCACGAGGAGGCGCTCTCTACAGGAATGGCGAGAGGAACTCCAGGGTCGTGCCACCATTCCCAGAGTCCCCCAGATGTCTCAGTCCATTCCAGGGAAACCTGTTTTCCCTGCACTGTCTCGACTTTCTAGCCGAGAATGGACTCACACCACGGTGGCACGTGGGACATCCCTGTGGGAAAACCTCGTGGGAAAGCCTCGTGGGAAAGCCTCGAGGGAAAGCCACAGATCCCTTGATCCAGGCGAAGGGATGCGTGACACTGCTGCTACAGCTCGGGAGGAAAGCGCACGTGCATGCCCCCACTCGAGACGAGGACTGACTCCCCTGGGGAGACTCCAGAAGTACCCCAAGAAGCATGTCAGCACTGAAGAGGAATCCTCAGATTCCGGCACCGAAGCCACACAAGGTCTTAGGCCCCGGCATCGACGGGAGAGGAAACCCGAGAGGCACCCGTGCAACTCGCATGGGGACTGGCCTTTTCTGAGGCCACCAGAGCGGGTCCCTGAGGTCCCCGTCGTAAGTCGAGAGCACCTGTCGCAACTCGAGAAAATCCAGGAGGTTCTCCCCTCCAGGCGAGATGAGGCCCATTTCCACTGAGACGTCTCGAGGCTAATCAAACCTAACCTATGGAACTTCCAAAGGGTCCTTCACACCCTTGCTGCAACTCAAGAAGTTCCCCGACATACCCGTCTCCACTCGAGAGGAAGCAGGAAAGTCCCGCCCACATCCAGAGGAGCCACGTTTCCTCCTCATTGCTCGAGAGGTTTGATCCTTTCCCTGCGTGGTCGGGAAAGAATTCGCGGCATTCCCGTCCCACATCAAGAGGAGGCGCTCTCCAGAGGAAAAACGAGAGGAACTCCAGAGTCGTGCCCCCATTCCCAGAGTCCCCCAGATGTCTCAGTCCATTCCAGGGAAACCTGTATTCCCTGCACTGCCTCGACTTTCAAGCCGAGGATCGACTCACACCACAGTGGCACGTGGGACAGCCCTGTGGGAAAGCCTCGTGGGAAAGCCTCTTGCGAAAGCCTCGAGGGAAAGCCACAGATCAGTTGATACACGCGAAGGAAGCGTGACACTGCTGCTACAGCTCGGGAGGAAAGCGCACGTGTATGCCCCCACTCGAGTAGAGGACTGACTGCCCTGGGGAGACTCCAGAAGTACCCCAAGATCCATGTCAGCACTGGAGAGGAATCCTCAGGTTCCGGCACCGACTCCACACAAGATCTTAGGCCCTGGCATCGACGGGAGAGGAATCCTGAGAGGCCCCCGAGCAACTCGCATGGGGACTGGCCTTTCCTGAGGCCACCAGAGCGGGTCCCTGAGGTCCCCGTCGTAAGTTGAGAGCACCTGCCGCAACTCGAGAAAATCCAGGAGGTTCTCCCCTCCAGGCGAGATGAGGCCCATTTCTGCTGAGGCGTCTCGAGGCTAATCACATCTAACATCTGGAACTTCCAAAGGGTCCTTCACACCCTTGCTGCAACTCAAGAAGTTCCCCGACATACCCGTCTCCACTCGATAGGAAGCACGAGAGTTCCGCCCGTATCCAGAGGAGCCCCGTTTCCACCTCCTAGACCGAGAGGAGGGATCCTTTCCCTGCGTGGTCGGGAAAGAATTCCCGGCATTACCGTCGTATCTCAAGAAGAGGCGCTCTGCACAGGAAAGGCCAAAGAAACTCCAGGGTCGTGCCACCATTCCCAGAGTCCCCCAGATGTCTCAGTCCATTCCAGGGAAACCTGTTTTCCCTGCACTGCCTCGACTTTCAAGCCGAGGATCGACTCACAAAACGGTGGCACGTGGGACAGCTCTGTGGGAAAGCCTCGTGGGAAAGCATCGAGGGAAAGACACAGATCCCTTGATCCACGCGAAGAGAAGCATGACACTGCTGCTACAGATCGGGAGGAAATCGCACGTGCATGGCCCCACTCGAGATGAGGACTGACTCCCCTGGGGAGACTCCAGAAGTACCCCAAGATCCATGTCAGCACTGGAGAGGAATGCTCAGGTTCCGGCACGGACTCCACACAAGGTCTAGACCCCGGAATCTACGGGAGAGGAATCCCGAGAGGCCCCAGAGCAATTCCCATGGGGACTGGCCTTTCCTGAGGGCACCAGGGTGGGTCCCTGAGGTCCCCATCGTAAGTCCAGAGCACCTGCCGCAACTCGAGAAAATCCAGGAGGTTCCCCAATCCAGGCGAGATGAGGCCCATTTCCGCTGAGGCAACAAGGGGGTAATCACACTTAAACTCTGGAACTTCCAAAGGGTCCTTCACACCCTTGCTGCAACTCAAGAAGTTCCCTGACATACCCGTCTCTACTCAAGAGGATCCCAAGGGTCCCGCCCATATCCAGAGTGGCCCCGTTTCCGCCTGCTAGCTCGAGAGGAGGGATCCTTTCCCTGCGTGGTCGGGAAAGTATTCCTAGCGTTCCCGTCTCATCTCAAGCGTAGGCGCTCTCCACAGGAAAGGCGAGAGGAACTCCAGTATCACGCCCCATTCCCAGAGTCCCCTGGATGTCTCAGTCCATTCCAGGGAAACCTTTTTCCCTGCACTGCCTCGACTTTCAAGCTGAGGATCGACTCACACCACGGTGGCATGTGGGACAGCCCTGTGGGAAAGCCTCGTGGGAAAGTCTCCTGAGAAAGCCTCGAGGGAAAGCCACAGATCCCATGATCCACGCGAAGGGAAGCGTGACACTGCTGCTACAGCTCGGGAGGAAAACCCACGTGCATATCCCCACTCGCGAAGAGGAATGACTCCCCTGGGAGACTCCAGAGGAACCCAAGATCCACCTCAGCACTGGAGAGGAATCCTCAGGATCCGGCACAGACTCCACACAAGGTCCCAGGGCCCGGCATCGACGGGAGAGGAATCCCGAGAGGCCCCCGTGCAACTGCATGGGGACTGGCCTTTCCTGAGGCCACCAGAGCGGGTCCCTGAGGTCCCAGTCGTAAGTCGAGAGCACCTGCCGCAACTCGAGAAAATCCAGGAGGTTCTCCCCTCCAGGCGAGATGAGGCCCATTTCTGCTGAGGCGTCTCGAGGCTAATCACACCTAACCTCTCGAACTTCCGAAGGGTCCTTCACACCCTTGCTGCAACTCAAGAAGTTCCCCGACATACCCGTCTCCACTCGAGAGGAAGCACGAGAGTCCCGCCCAAATCCAGAGCAGCCCCGTTTCCGCCTCATACCTCGAGCGGAGGGATCCTTTCCCTGCGTGGTCGGGAAAGAATTCCCGGCGTTCCCGTCGCATCTCAAGAGGAGGCGCTCTCCACTGGATAGGCGAGAGGAACTCCAGGGTCTTGCCACCATTCCCAGAGTCCCCCAGATGTCTCAGTCCATTCCAGAGAAACCTGTTTTCCCTGCATTGCGTCGACTTTCAAGCCGAGGATCGACTCACACCACGGTGGCACGTGGGACAGCCCTGTGGAAAGCCTCGTGGAAAAGCCTCTTGGGAAAGCGTCGAGGGAAAGCCACAGATCCGTTGATCCACGCGAAGGGAAGCGTGACACTGCTGCTACAGCTCGGGAGGAAAGCGCACGTGCATGCCCCCACTCGAGTAGAGGACTGACTGCCCTGGGGAGACTCCAGAAGTACCCCAAGATCTATGTCAGCACTGGAGAGGAATCCTCAGGTTACAGCACCGACTCCACACAAGACCTTAGTCTCCGACATCAAGGGGAGAGGAATCCCGAGAGGCCCCTGAGCTACTCACATGGGGACTGGCCTTTCCTGAGGCCAGCCAGAACGGGTCCCTGAGGTCCCGTCGTAAGTCGAGAGCACCTGCCGCAACTCGAGAAAATCCAGGAGGTTCTCCCCTCCAGGCGAGATGAGGCCCATTTCCACTGAGGCGTCTCGAGGCTAATCACACCTAACCTCTGGAACTTCCAAAGGGTCCTTCACACCCTTGCTGCAACTCAAGAAGTTCCCCGACATACCCGTCTCCACTCGAGAGTAAGCACGAGAGTTCCCGCCCACATCCAGCAGAGACCCGTTTCCGCCTCCTAGCTCGAGAGGAGGGATCCTTTCCCTGCGTGGTCGGGAAAGAATTCCCGGCGTTCCCGTCGCATCTCAAGAGGAGGCGCTCTCCACAGGAATGGCGAGAGGAACTCCAGGGTCGTGCCACCATTCCCAGAGTCCCCCAGATGTCTCAGTCCATTCCAGGGAAACCTGTTTTCCCTGCACTGCCTCGACTTTCAAGCCGAGGATCGGACTCACACCACGGTGGCACGTGGGACAGCCCTGTGGGAAAGCCTCGTGGGAAAGCCTCGTGGGAAAGCCTCGAGGGAAAGCCACAGATCCCTTGATCCACGCGAAGGGAAGCGTGACACTGCTGCTACAGCTCGGGAGGAAAGCGCACGTGCATGCCCCACTCGAGACGAGGACTGACTCCCCTGGGGAGACTCCAGAAGTACCCCAAGATCCATGTCAGCACTGGAGAGGAATCCTCAGTTCCGGCACCGACTCACACAAGGTCTTAGCCCCGGCATCGACGGGAGAGGAATCCCGAGAGGCCCCGAGCAACTCGCATGGGGACTGGCCTTTCCTGAGGCCACCAGAGCGGGTCCCTGAGGTCCCCGTCGTAAGTCGAGAGCACCTGCCGGCAACTCGAGAAAATCCAGGAGGTTCTCCCCCTCCAGGCGAGATGAGGCCCATTTCCACTGAGACGTCTCGAGGCTAATCACCTAACTATGGAACTTCCAAAGGGTCCTTCACACCCTTGCTGCAACTCAAGAAGTTCCCTGACATACCCGTCTCCACTCGAGAGGAAGCAGGAAAGTCCCGCCCACATCCAGAGGAGCCACGTTTCCCTCCTCATGCTCGAGAGGTTT
>NW_017217774.1:0-12316 GCF_001704415.2 Capra hircus | reverse complement strand
GAGTTCAGTCTCGCCTTTCCTGTTGAAAGTACCTCCTCTTGAGATGCGATGGAAACGCCGGGAATTCTTTCCCGACGAAGCATGGAAAGGATCCTCATCTCGAGCTATGAGGCGGAAACGGGCTCTTCTGGATGTGGGCGGAACCTCGTGCTTCCTCTCGAGTGGAGACGGGTATGTCTGGAACTACTTGAGTTGCAGCAAGGGTGTGAAGGCCCTTTCGAAGTTCATGAGGTTAGGTGTGATTAGCCTCGAAGGCCTCAGCGGAAATGGGCCTCATTTCGCCTGGAGGGGAGAACTCCTGGATTTTCTAGTGTTGCGACAGGTGCCTCTCGAGTTTCGACGGGGACCTCAAGGACTCGCTCTGGTGGCCTTAGGTAAGGCCAGTCTCCATTCGAGTTGCTAGGGGCCACTCGATTTCTCCCCAGTCCATGCGAGGCCTCAGACCTTGTGTGGACTCGGGGCTGAAACCTGAAGATTCCTCTCCAGTGCTGTCATGGATCTTGGGGTTCTTCTGGAATCTCCACAGTGGACTCAGTCCTCCTCTCGAGTGGGGACATGCACGTCCGCTTTACTCCCGTGCTGTATCAGCAGTGTCAGGATTCCCATCGCCTTACTAAAGGGATCCGTGACTTTTCCTTGAGGCTTTCCCACGAGGTTTTCCCACAGTGCTGTCACCTGTGACACCGTTTTTGATTCGATACTCGGTGTGAAATTCGAAGCAGTGCAGGGAAATCAGGTCCCTCCGAGTGGACTGAGACATTTGGGGGACTTTTGCAATGGGGCACGAACCCTGTAGTTCCTCTCGACTTTCTCATTGAGACCGCTCCTCTTAATATGCGACGTGAACGCGCCTTTCCCGACGAAGCAGGGAAAGGATCTCTCATCTCCAATTAAGAGGTGGAAATGAGGCTCCTCTTGTGGTTTGCTGGACCCTCTTTCTTTCTCTCGAGTGGAGATCGGATTGCTGGGAAAGTTCCTGAGTTGCAGCAAAAATGTGAAGTACCATTTCGAAGTTCCAGAGGGAATGTGCGTTTTGCCAGGATATGCTCAGCATAAAAGGGCCTCATCTCTCCTGCACCGCTTCCATCAGGTTTGGCTCAGGCGCTGCTTCCCCTGAGCTGAGGCTGTGGGCGGGAGCCCAGAGATGCAGGGCCAGGCCAAACCACCTGTGCACTTCTCTGATGGAAGGAGAGCACTCCCAACCCACGTTTTTCAGGCACACTGGCCAGGCGCCTACGGAGTCAGCCTCCGGGTGTGGGGGGCTACAGACCCCATCCACAGCCCCAGGGAGCCTGGTGCTCCTAGTACAGCGGTGAGTCTGGGCGGCCAAACAAAGCTGGAGGAGCCCTGCAGTTTCACTTCCCATCCCTCTGACAGAGCTCTCACTGCTAGAGCTCTCTGCAGATTGGAACCCACTGGCCCCTAACTCTTCCACAAGGACATCTGGGGCCTAGTTCAAAGGGAAGGAAGGAGCAGAGCTGAGTCCAGGAAGGCACCATTGGAGTCTCCCAGCCTCGTGCAGCCTGCTCCTTCCTGGGCAGGAAGCCTAGCAGTGAGGCAAGTCTGGCAAGGCTCGCCCCAGGCAGAGCAGCCTCGCGCCAGGAACACTGCCAGATCAGGCCACTGAGCAGAGCTTGAGCTCTGCCTTACTGGAGGCACACAGGGCTCCACCCACCAGGGCTTGCAACCGCACGTGGCTGGGCTGCCTCATTTTCCCGGGAGGCTCGGTTCCCGCATTCTCTGCACTCAGCTTCCAGGCGGGGGATGGGGGGCCGCAACTCCATCAGGTTTTGGCTCAGGGTTTGCTTCCCCTGAGCTGGGGCTTTGGGCAGGAGCCCAGACACGCTGCAGCAGCCCCAAAACACCTGCAACATCTCCACTTGGGAGGAGAACGCTAGAGAACCTACGTCACTCAGGCACCTGCATGGAGCCCACAGAGTGAGTCTCCAGGTTGGGGGCTGCAGATGCCAGCCAGGGGCCTTCATGCCTGGTGCTCTCCGAGGGGACTCAGTCTGGGCGGCCAAGCACACCTGAAGCGCTGCAGTTGCCCTTCCCTTCCCTCTGACAGAGCTCTCATTGCTGGAGCCCTTGGCTGTGTGCAAGCCACCGCCCCTGAGACCTCCCAAGGACGCCTGGGGCCTAGGTGCAAAGGCAAGGCAGGAGCGGAGCTGAGGCCAGGAAGGCGCCAGTGCATCTCCCAGCCTCGCGCAGCCTGCTCCTTCCTGTGCAGGAAGCCTAGCAGCGAGGCAAGTCTGGGCAAGCCTCTCCCAGGACAGAGCAACCTCGAGCCAGGAACTCTGCCAGATCGGGCCTCTGAGCAGAACTGGAGCTCTGCCGTACTGGAGGTGCACTCGGCTCCAGCCAAGCAGGGCTTTAGCCGTACGCAGCTGGGCTGCCTCTCCTTTGCCCGAGGAGGCTTGCTTCCCCGCATGCTGTTCACTCGGCCTCCAGGCTGGGGCGCTCTGCGCCTCCTGCAGGTCTTGCCTCAGGGGCTGCTTCCCCTGAGCTGGGGCTGTGGGCGGAAGCCCAGACATGAAGGGGCAGGCCCCAACCAGCTGCACACGTCTCGGCTGGGGAGGAGAGCGCTAAGGAACCTTCCAGTGTGAGGCAGCTGCTGGGCGCCCACGAGGTCAGACTCCGGGTGTGCGGGGCTGCAGACCCCAGGCAGGGCCCTGGGGGCCTGGTGCACTCCGTGCGGCGCTGAGCCTGGGTGGACAAGCAACCGCTGGAGGAGCCCTGCACTTGCCCTTCCCTTCCCTCTGACAGAGCTCTCCTGCTGGAGCCCTTGGCAGTGTGCAAGCCACCGGCCCCTAACCCTCCCAAGGACACCAGGGGCCTACGTGCAAAGGCAAGGTAGGAGTGGAGCTGAGGCCAGGATGGTGACAGTGGCGACTCCCAGCCTCCCGCAGCATGCTCCTTCCTGGGCAGGAAGCCTAGCACCGAGACAAGTCTGGTCAACGCTCGCCCGGGCAGAGCAGCCTGGCGCCAGCAACTCTGCCAGATCGGGCCTCTGAGCAGAGCTAGAGCTCTGCCGTAGTGGAGACGCAGTCAGCTCCGTCCAAGCAAGGCTTTAGCCGCACGGGGCTGGGATGCCTCTTCTTCCTCCGAGGAGGCTCGCTTCCATGCATGCTGTTCACTGGGCTACCAGGCGGGGGCGCTCTGGGCTTCCTGCAGGTCTTCGATCAGGGGCTTCTGAGTTGCTATGGGGGGGACACGAATGCAAGGGCAGGCGGCAACCAGCTGCACACTGCTTTGCTGGGTAGGAGAGCGCTAGGGAAGCTAGGTGTGTGAGGCAGCTGCTGGGCGCCCACGGAGTCAGTCGGGTGTGCAGGGCTGCAGAATCCAGCCAGGGGCCCTGGGAGCCTGGTGCTCTCCGTGAGGCACTGAGTCTGGGCCTCCAAGCAACCGCTGGAGGAGCCCTGCAGTGGCCCTTCCCTTCCCTCTGACAGAGCTCTCACTGCTGTAGCCCTTGGCAGTGTGCAACCCACCAGCCCCCAAGCCCTCCACAAGGACGCCTTGCACCTAAGTGCAAAGGCAAGGCAGGAGGTGCTGAGGTCAGGAAGGCGCCAGTGGCGTCTCTCAGGCTCGCGCAGCCTGCTCCTTCCTCGGGAGGAGCCTAAAAGCAAGGCAAGTCTGGGCAAGGCTCGCCCCCAGGCGAGCAGCCTCGCGCCGGAACTCTGCCAGATCGGGGCTCTGAGCAGAGCTAGAGCTCTGCCGTACTGGAGGGGCACTTGGCTTCGTGCAAGCAGGGCTTTCAACTTGATGGGCTGGGCTGCCTCCTCTTCCCCCGAGGAGGCTCGCTTCCCCGATGGCTGTGCACTCGCCTATCAGGTGGGGCGCAGGGCTCCTCCAGCAGGTCTTGCCTCAGGGGCTGCTTCCCCTGAGTTGGGCTGTAGGCGGGGCTGTAGACACGCAGGATCAGAATCCCCAGACCACCTGCAGCATGTCAGGCCCTGCTGAACCACCTGAGAGTGCATAGGGAACCTACGGAGGAGAGTGTATACACTTTCTGGGCCTACGTCTGTCATACATCTTTCTCTCCGGCGCCCAAAGAAGACAGCCCAGCCAGGGCTGGGAGACTCCCAGCCAGGGGCCCTGGTGCGGTGCTGATTCTGTGGCTCTTGGTGCGGTGAAGCAACCGCTGGGCGGCCAAGGAACCGCTGGAGGAGCCCTGCAGTTGCCCTTCCCTTCCCTCTGACAGAGCTCTCACTGCTGAAGCCCTTGGCAGTGTGAAACCCACCAACCCCTAAGCCCTCCCCAACGACGCCTGTCACCTATGTGCAAAGGCAAGGCAGGATTGGAGCTGAGGCAAGGAAGGCGCCAGTGGCGTCTCCCAGGCTCCTGCTGCCTGCTCCTTCCTAGGGAGGCAGCCTAAAATCAAGGCAAGTCTGGGCAAGGCTAGCCCCCAGCAGAGCAGCCTCGCGCCAGGAACTCTGCCAGATCGGGGCTCTGAGCAGAGCTAGAGCTCTGCCGTACTGGAGGCGCACTTAGCTCCCTGCAAGCAGGGCTTACCGCTTGACGGGGCTGGGCTGCCTTCTCTTCCCCGAGGAGGCTCGCTTCCCTGCTGGCTGTGCTCTCGCCTATCAGGCGGGCGCGCAGGGCTCCTCCAGCAGGTCTTGCCTCAGGGGCTGCTTCCCCTGAGTTGGGGCTGTGGCGGGAACCCAGACACGCAGGATCAGGCCCCAACCACCTGCACATGTCTCTGCTGGGGAGGAGAGTGCTAGGGAACCTACGTCTGTCATACACTTTCTGGGCGCCCAAGGAATCAGCCTCCGTGTGTGCGGGGCTGAAAACCCCAGCCAGGGGCCCTGGGAGCCTGGTGCTCTCCGTGCGGCGCTTAGTCTGGGCGGCCAAGCAACCGCTGAAGGAGCCCTGCTGTTGCCCGTTCGCTTCCCTCTGACAGAGCTTTCACTGCTGGAGCCCTTGGCAGTGTGCAAAGCACCAGCCCCTAAGCCCTCCTCAAGGACGCTTGGGACCTAAGTGCAAAGGCAAGGCAGGGGCAGATCTGAAGCCAGGAAGGCGCCAGTGGCGTCTCCCAGCCTCACACAGCCTGCTCCTTCCTGGGGAGGGAGCCTAAAAGGAAGGCAAGTCTGCGCAAGGCTCGCCTATAGCAGAGCATCTTGGCGCCAGGAACTCTGCCAGATCGGGCCTCTGAACAGAGCTAGAGATCTGCCGTACTGGAGGCGCACTTAGCTTCGTGTAAGCAGGGCTTTCAGCTTGAAGGGGACTGGCTGCCTCCTCTTCCCCGAGGAGGCTCGCTTCCCTGCTGGCTGTGCACTCGCCTATCAGGCGGGGGCGCAGGGCTCCTCAAGCAGGTCTTGCCTCAGGGGCTGCTTCCCCTGAGTTGGGGCTGTGGGCGGGAACCCAGACACGCAGGATCAGGCCCCAAACACCTGCACATGTCTCTGTTAGGGAGGAGAGTGCTAGGGAACCTACGTCTGTCATACACTTTCTGGGCGCCCAAGGAATCAGCCTCCGTGTGTGCGGGGCTGATTCTGGGCGCCAAGCAACCGCTGGAGGAGCCCTGCAGTTGCCCTTCGCTTCCCTCTGCAGAGCTCTCACTGCTGAAGCCCTTGGCAGTGAGCAACCCACCACCCCTAAGCCCTCCCCAACGACGCTGGCACCTATGTGCAAAGGCAAGGCAGGATTGGAGCTGAGGCAAGAAAGGCACCAGTGGCGTCTCCCAGGCTTGCCCAGCCAGCTCCTTCCTGGGGAGGCAGCCTAAAAGCAAGGCAAGTCTGGGCAAGGCTAGCCCCGGCAGAGCAGCCTCGCGCCAGGACTCTGCCAGATCGGGGCTCTGAGCAGAGCTAGAGCTCTGCCGTACTGGAGGGGCACTTAGCTCCTTGCAAGCAGGGCTTTCCGCTTGACGGGGCTGGGCTGCCTCCTCTTCCCCCGAGGAGGCTCGCTTCCCTGCTGGTGGTGCTCTCGCCTATCAGGCGGGCGCGCAGGGCTCCTCCAGCAGGTCTTGCCTCAGGGGCTGCTTCCCCTGAGTTGGGGCTGTGGGCGGAACCCAGACACGCAGGATCAGGCCCCAACCGCCTATATGTCTCTGCTGGGAGGAGAGTGCTTGGGAACCTACGTCTGTCATACACTTTCTGGGCGCCCAAGGAATAAGCCTCCGTGTGTGCGGGGCTGAAAACGCCAGCCAGGGGCCCTGGGAGCCTGGTGCTCTCGATGCGGCGCTGATTCTGGCGGCCAAGCAACCGCTGGAGGAGCCCTGCAGTTGCCCTTCCCTTCCCTCTGACAGAGCTCTCACTGCTGCCCTTGGCAGTGTGCAACCCACCACCCTCTAAGCCCTCCCCAACGACGCCTGGCACCTATGTGCAAAGGCAAGGCAGGATTGGAGCTGAGGCAAGGAAGGCACCAGTGGAGTCTCCCAGGCTCGCGCAGCCAGCTCCTTCCTGGGGAGGGAGACAAAAAGCAAGGCAAGTCTGGGCAAGGCTAGCCCCCGGCAGAGCAGCCTCGCGACGGGAACTCTGCCAGATCGGGGCTCTGAGCAGGGCTAGATCTCTGCGTATGGAGGCGCACCTAGCTCCCTGCAAGGAGGGCTTTCAAACCCCAAACAATGAACCACATACCCCAAACCCGAGAACCACATACCCAAACATGGAACCCGAACCCCAAACCCCATATCCTGAATCTGAACCCCTATCCCAACCGCTACCCCCAAACCCTGAACGGGAACTCCAAACCCCTTCTTACCCGAAAAACCTAAAACTAACCCAAACCCAATCCCAATCTCCGAAACCCCAAACACCTACCGTGAACCGAACCCTAACCCCGAACCACCCCTAACCCTAATCCCTAAACCCCAAACCAACCCCGAGCCCTAAACCCCAAACCCAAACCCCGACCCTAAATCGAACCGCAAATCCTGAAACACGTAGCCCAAACCCCGAATCCATAACTCCGAACCCCAATCCAGAACCCAACCCGAACCCCGAACCCCAAACCCAAACCCAAACCCACACCCCTAAACCGAACCCCAAACCCTGAACCCAAACCCCTAACCTGTACCCCACCCCACGAACCCGAACCCCAAACCCCTAACCGAATCGCAAACCCCTAACCTGAACCCCAAATCCCAAACCCCAATCCCAAACCGCAAACACCAAAACCGAACCCCAAACCCGAAACCCCAACCCCCAAACCCAAACTCCAAACTGCTAACCCGAACCCCAAACCCCAAACCCCTAACCGGAACCCCAAACCTCAAATCCAAAACCGCACACCCCAAACCTCTAAGCCGAACCCCGAACTGCCAACCCCTAACTCCTAACCCGAACAGCAAAACTCGAAACTGCACCTCACACCCCCAACCCCAAACCATGAACCCAATCCCCTGAACCCCAAACCCCAAACCTCAAATCTCGACCCCGAACCACAAACCTCACATACTCAACCCCTAATCGGAACCTCAAACCCGAATCCCCAAACCCCAAACCCAAATCCTAAACCCCTAATCCCTAACCCAAACCGTCAACCCAGAAACCGAACCCCTAATCCCCAACCCCCAACCCTCAACCCAAACCCCAAACCCATAACTGGAACCCCAAACCGAACCCCTCACCCAAATCCCAAACTCCAAACCCCAAACCCCTAAGCCTTAACCTAAACTGCCAACCCCTAACCCGAACGAGAATCCCTACCCCGAACCCCAAACCCCAAATCCTAACGCGAACCCCTAACCCAAACCCCAAACCCAAACCGCGAACCCCAAACCCCTAACCCGAATCCCAAATCCCCAACCCCAACCGTGAACCTCAAACCCCAAACCCCTAACCCTAACCTCAAACCCCAAACCCCAACTGCGAACCTCTAAACCAATCCGAGAACCCCTAACCTGATCCCCAAACCCCAAACCCAAGCCCCAAACTCAAACCGCGAGCCCCAAACCCCAAACCCTTAACCCGATCCTCAAACCCCAAACCCCAACTGCAAACCCCTAATCTGAACGAGAACCCATAACCTGATCCCCAAACCCCAAACCCCTAAGCTGAACCTTGAACCCCTAATCGGAACCCCAAACCCCAAACGAGAACCGCGAACCCGGAACCCCAAACCCTGAACTCCAAACCCCAAACCCGAACCCTGAACCCTAACCCGAACCCGAATCCAAACCCTAAGAAGGAGGGGATTCCCGTAACCCGAACTCTGAACCTGAACCCTAACAAGTTGAGGGATGCCGGCACCCTAACCCTAACCCTAACCCTAACAATAAAACTCTAAAAGAAAAAGAAACTTTTCTGGCCTAAGCCCCGCCCCTTGCGGTCCCCCATCCGCTCAAAGCAAAAAAGGCAAGCCCGGACTGGAACTTCTGACCCACAAAGCCAGATTGCATGTTTACTCGGCCGTCAGCCTAACCGCTATGCTAACAAAGCCCCCCGGGTTTCATGCTGCTCCCAGGCACTCTTCAAGCCTCGGCCCGCCAGGGCAGGCTAATAAAGAACTATGGGCCCCATTAGCGCTCACTTTAAGCCCTAACCGTAACCTGAACCCTGACCCTGACCTGAACCCTAACCCAAACCCGAACTCTAAGAAGAGGGGGGTTCCCCGAATTCTAACCCTAACCCCGAACCCGAACCCGAGCGAGTTGGGGGGTTGCCCGAACCCTAACCCTAAGCTTCACAATAAACCTCTAAAATCAAAAGAAACTTTTCTGGTCTAAGCCCCGCCTCTTGTGGTCCCCGCCCCCTAAAAGGGAAAGAGTTAAACCCGGACTTGAACTCCTGACCTACAGACCCTAGTCTGCCTGACTTACCAGCCTGCCTAACCGCTATGCTACAGAGGCTTGCTGTTTCAGGCAGCGCTCCCGGGCCCTCTTCAAGCCTCTGCGCGCCAGGGTCTGGCTCTATAGAATATCATGGCTGTCCTAGGTCATCTTTGCTTCTTATCCCTAAATCATAGACAGATGAGCTGAGAAAAAGCTTGGGTTGTCTCGGTGGGTGGATCTGCTTGTCCTTGTGTTTCCCCTGGAGGCAGTCGCGGTCCCGCGGGCCTGGCCTGGCAGGGGGCGTGGGGCGGGGCGCACCGTGCGCGCGTCGGGGGCGGGCGAGCCTGGCGGCTGGTCAGGGCGCGGCTCACGGGAGCGGGTCTGGGCGGGGTGAACATGGCGGCGCCTCGGGCCAGGGGTCCCCAGTTGTGCTCTCAGGGCTCGCCATTGCAGCTGGGACTGCTCGTTTCGTGGGCTCCTGGGTCCCCGTCGATTGGCATCCAGCGAGCAGAGCGCAGGGCTGTGGACCACAGGTAAGGAACTCGGACTCGCGGAGCAGGGAACCATGTCTTCTGCCCTTTGTTTGCAGTCTCGGAGCCGACTGAAATGGCGATCGCAGAAAAGCCTCGCCTTTGGGCCGAGGGTTTTACCGCTTCACCCCTTTGCATACAGCTCAGACCGCGCGCTTTTCCCAAGCAGCCGAGTGTATTGCTTCCTACAGGCCTGGAGAGGATAACAGGCAGGAAGGCCAGGGGTCTCCAGACAGAGAAAATAAACTGCAAGTGTCAGACGTTTTTTCTCTCTCTTAAGAGGCAGGAGGAGACCAAAGAGGGCTGCGGTTTTTTTTCTCCATCTTGATACAAATGTAAAAGAAGGTTTCTCTGAAAATTCTGTGTTGCCATGACAACTCCTGGCTCCACCTGAATTTAACTTTTCTCAAACCTTGAACTAAGCAATGCATTGTTCTTATGGAAATGTTTGTCTTAAGGTATGTTAATGTCTTCAGGTCAGTTCCCCCTAAGGGCTCAGAAACGACTCGACAAACCGGTTTGTCTTACTCATACCTGGTTCTCTTAACCTCTGTGAATGAAACTATATATTTGCTTGGAAATCTGCCTTTCTTCAAGATTCATGTCCATCATTTTCTGGCCTGGGATGACTCATCTGCTGCCAATGTGATCTCAATGCATGCTGTGGGTGAGGGGCCTGGTGCCATTCTCTGAGACATTGTCTTTCTTTCCTTAGCAGACTGCTAGTGGCTGTATAACATCTGGCTAAAGACTAGCAGGGGGTACTCTTTCTTCCCCCTTTGAATGTCTACGTCAGCAGCTCTCTCGATCTCTTTTCTACTTGAATCAAACTTTTTCACAGAAAACCTCTGAGCCATCAAGCTTCGTCACTTGCCCTGGATTGAATTCTCCTCTGGAGGCCAAGAATGCTGGCATCTTTGTGTTTAGCAGCCACCTTTCAGCCTTTTGTAATTCATATTGAATCTTCATTTCAGATGGCAGATGCATTCCACGGTATTGCCAACTGAAGTCTTGTCATCGCTATGGAGTCTCTGTCCATGGCTTGAGGTATTTTTCAGCAATCATGTATCATTTCCAGTGTGCCAGTCTTGTCATCCTCATTCCATCCATAGCAAAGTCTTTTATTAATGTTGACGTGATTGAAGGGGAATTGTTTGTTTCAATTCCCTTTCAGATTGTTATTTGCTGGTGTATACAGATAACACTGTGTCGTCATTCATTTGTATCCGTTTGGACAGCTTGATAGTTGTCTTTAGTTTCTTTAATTTCTCATAATTGAAGATGACCCTGGCTCATATATTTACAGTCGCACCCCTAGTCTCAGTCATTTCTTCAAAGAACTGTCCTTTTTTTAACATGACATTATTTTGACTGTGCTGGGTCTTTATTGCTCCTTTGTGTCTAGTTGTAGTGAGCAGAGGCTACCTTCTAGTTGCTGTGCCATGGCTTCTCATTGCAGTGCTTTCTCTGTGTGCAGAACTTTGGCTCTGGAGCATGCAAACGTCAAGAGTTGTTCAAGGGCTTCATTGCCCCTGGGCGTGTGGAATCTTCTACACAGGAATTGAACCCGTTCCCTGCATCGGTAGGCAGCTTCTTTACCACCAGGCCATCGGAGATGTTTCCTGTTCCCTTTTATTAGAGAATGATATTTAAAACATACATGTAGGAGCTCAATATGCTCAGCTGACAATACATGGAGATATATCTCCATGTATTCCAGCTCACCTTTGAACATATTCAGTTAAAGGTAATTTGTGATGATGTCTCCAACCTGATCCACCACGACATGGACATTGTAACGTTTCCTTTTGTTTATCTGGAACTTTGCCTTCCAATGGTAAGATACCTGGCTTCCACCGCTTGTCATACACAGAATTCAGTGCTTGTCCCACGTGGTTACTGAAAAAAAAAAAAAACTGTCAGATTGTCTTTCAAAGGGGCTCTGCGTGCATCGCACCAGTATCTTGAGTATGTTTTGTATGATAGTTTACTATCAGTATACCCTCAGTGGCCAGGTGTCTATTTCAGTCGTTACCAATTATGAATGGGCTTGTTTGCTCTAGTTCTTGGACAATTCGAGTACAGTTTCTTTGTCAGATGTGCATTTGTTTAGGAAAAGAGTTTTATTGATTGTTGGCTGTGTTGCATCTTGTGTGTGGGCTTTTCTCTAGTTTTGGTGAGCATGGGCCATAACGAGTGGTTTGCAGGCTTCTCACTGCAGTGTGTCCTCTTGTTGAGGGCACAGGCTCACGGGCTTCAGTGGCTGCGGCATGTGAACTCGGCATCGTGGCTTCCAGGATCTAGAGCACAGGCTCGGCAGTTGTGGCACACGGGCTCCATAGGATTGGCATCTTCCCATCCTAGGATCGCACATGCATCTCCAGCACTGGCAGTGGATTCTTGACTATGGAACCACCAGGGCATATTTGAGATTCTAGTTTTCCACACACGTATCTAGTGAAAGAGGCCAGGATCAAGAGGCATGGCAGCTGGAATCCTCAGCCACAGCTCTGGTGTGCTATCCAAAGCTCTGGGCCTTTGGTGAGCAGCTCAGCTTCCCTGGGACTGTTTCCTCCCGTCAGAAATGCCCTGCTTTGGACTGTAGCCCACCAAGCTCCTCTGTCCCTAGGATTTCTGAGACCAGAGTACTGCAGGTGGTGCCATTTCCTTCTCTGCTGCTGCCTGCCACGTCGCTTCAGTCGTGCCTGACTCTGCGCGACCCCATAGACAGCAGCCTACCAGGCTCCTCTGTCCCTGGGATTCTCCAGGCAAGAACACTGGAGTGGGTTGCCATGTCCTCCTCCAGTACATGAAAGTGAAAAGTGAAAGTGAAGTCACTCAGTGAAGTCGTGTCCGACTCTTAGTGACCCCCGGGTTGCAGCCTACCAGGCTCCTCTGTCCGTGGGATTCTCCAGCAATGTACTGGAGCCGGCTGCCATTGCCTTGTCTGATTTCCTTCTCTGCAAGATAGCGTTTGGAAGCTCTTTTCTCCTGGATATTGCTTTTGATGAAGGAAGGGGGTTCCCTTCCAGGGCTTGAGAGTGAGTCTTGTCTGACACTGGGCAATGAGTTG
>NW_017217773.1:0-22740 GCF_001704415.2 Capra hircus | reverse complement strand
GCAGGCAGCTGTCGCTACAGGACCCACGCGAATTCCCAGGAGCGGCACAGCAGAGGGCGCTCTCAGCTTGGGCTCCAGGAACCCTGTCTTCCCCTGATGACAGGGGGGAGCCCAGGAAACCTGAAAGGCTGCAAACCAGTCCAGCAGCTCTCCCGCAGGAAAGAGGGTGCAGGGCCACACAGGGCCACAACGGACAGCCTGGGATCGGGCAGGAGCCTCAGGGACTGAGTCTGGACTTGGTCTGTGACTTCAGACAGCTCACTGATGAACTGAAAACACAGGCATTCCTGAGTTTACATGGACCGGACGGAGGGATTCAGACACAGAGACGAGATGCTCAGCGGCTGGTGTGAGACCCAACAGAGCATCCCCCAGCCTGATACACGTCTGCCGCAGCACCTCCCGCCACTCGCGACAACCATCGAGCAGGCCTCCCAGGGGCCTGGCCCCTCACACAGTGGGTGAGGGTCTCATAGCCCAGACAACGCCAATGGCCTCTGTTTTAGGATCAGGCTGGAAAGCTGGGCTGCTCTTCAGTTTAGGCCGGAATCTTAACTACATTCAGAGGCTGCGTCTCATGAAGACTGAACACAGTGAAGGGAAGGACAAACACACTGGAAATGAATACAAGATAATCCTTCAAGGCCGTCTGAGCTCTAGCTCAGAAGGACAGAATTCCAGATCCTCAGTCTGGGTGCTACTCCCTACAATTCAGCAATTTAGTCTGTTCAGATGGGCTCTGAAAGTCACGACTTAGCGTGCAGTCTCCCCTCCTCCGCAGACACAGACATGAGGGGCCATGGATTTCGGGCAGGATGAGGTGTGGCGGGTGGGTGGTGTGTATACAGTGGGAGAGGGCCCTCAGTGTTTGGCAGCTGCACAACTCACTTGGGGGACTGTTCTCCAAGGCCTCTGGAGTCAGCCCTCAGCCCACTCAGGGTCCCTGGAGGTTGGGGGGATTGAGAATTAACTCATGCCGATGAATGAGAGCGTGGGTCCTGTCAGGACGATCACCCTGGGATTCAAGGACACAAAGAGAGCCAGATAACCTCTAAAATAGGTCGTTGAAATAATCCCAGACCGTCTCCATGAAGCTATTCAGTTCTGCCACCTTCTGAGGATTCTAGATCAACAACCCGTGACGGAAATGCATCGTCTATGCTCAGTTACAGACAACTGTCAACAAAGTAACTGCCAAACTGTAACCCTGACTTAAAGCAGACATCTTCCCCGAGTGGCCCTGCATTCAGCTGCTCCTATGAACGCGGGCAAAGTGGAGACGGTTCCAATACTCACGACTGGAAGCCACGGACAGGGACGGTAGCTTCACAAGAAAGAGGGGATCAAATCAGTGTAAATAAAGATTCTAGAGAGCAATGGTAGAATCTTGGACTGCAAGGAGATCAGTCCTGAATATTCACTGGAAGGACTGATGCTGAAGTGGAAACTCTAGTACTTTGGCCACCTGATGAGAAGAGCTGACTCACTGGAAAAGACCCTGATGCTGGGGAAGATTGAGGGCAGGAGAAGAAGGGGACAACAGAGGATGAGATGGCTGGATGGCATCACCGACTCGATGGACATGAGTTTGGGTAAACTCCGGAGTTGGTGATGGACCGGGAGGCCTGGCGTGCTGTGATTCATGGGGTCGCAAAGAGTTGGACATGACTGAGTGACTGACAGAGAAGTGGTTAAGGGAAGGGATTACTCTCCACGCAGCACTAATCCTTCTCGTGTTGTATGTTCGGAGAAATGTTTGGAGCTGAACTTTTCCCCCTAAGAAGATGAGTTTTCTTTTTCTCTTGCTTGGGATGATAGGCTGCTCTGCACTCGGGGCTCCTCCCAGGAGCAGCAGGAGTGGACCAGCTTGCCCGGGAATGGACACCATCGCTTCTCGTGCTAAGGACTCTGAGATGCCAGAGCGAGCACAGTCCGCAGAGAAATCCGTTTCATGTTAGAAACAAACAAAAGCTGCCAGACAGAAGTTCACACAACTGCTTTTCTGTCCAGTAGAAACACGAGGGCTCAGCCCCACGCTGCCAGAGGTGGGAGCTGCCTCTGGGCCCTGGACGCTCGGGACTGTCTGCCTGCTGCTTTGGGGGTGTAAAGCAAGCGTATTTTTAAACCTTAAAATAAAACTGCATGAGCACTCAGATGTGTCCCATACAACACACTGAATTTAAACATCAGCTTCCTCTCAATTGAGTGAAAGGCTATGCTGGGAACAGTGGGAAGGAGAGAAGATTATATTTGCCACAAAGTTCACTTTTTAGTGAAAGTGAAGTCGCTCTTTGAGACCCCATGGACTGTAGCCTACCAGGCTCCTTGGTCCATGGAATTTTCCAGGCATGAATACTCTGGATTGCCGTTCCCTTCTCCAGAGGATCTTCCCGACCCAGAGATCGAACCTGGGTCTCCTGCATAGCAGGCAGATTCTTTACCGTTTGAGCTATAGGGAAGACCTTTAAAGCTTAAAAAGACCATTCAACAAAATAAAAATTCTATCCATTCTTTTGGAGAATATCTGCCATCCCACAGACCTCACCAAAAAGTTAAAAAACCACCTACAAACGGTAAGCCTCAGAAATGCTTCGGGGAAACAGGAACTGAGCTATCCAGGGCCGGTTTCCTGCCTCTCTCAGCAGAGCTCCCCTGCACGAGTGCGTCTGGGCCGGGACTGAACGCGACAAGGTCAGGGTCAAGGGCTCGTTTCCTCACGGGCTCTGCTCCCTCCTCAAGCCTCGGCTCCTCCTGGTCCCCTAGACTCCAAGGGCCTAACGCTATAAATTGATCGCTAATAACTTTATCACTCGTGTGCTGAATATTTTTATCACAGTTAATCTGCAAACTGGTTACCACCAAAAATCCCAACCAGGGTTAGCCCTACAGAAATGTGAGAAGCTCACAGTCTATGCCTGTTCCTATTTCCTACCTTCCTTTTCAAAACTCACGGTGGTGCTGTTCTCTGCCCAAAGATTTAAGGAATTTGAGGCAGGACACCACAGAACCAAACAAACAAGAAATATGCCCAGTAACAGCTTTGCGTGTATAAACCAACTTCACACACAAAGCAAGAATTTCAGTGCAGATGAGCCAAGGTAAAGGGTAAGTCGATCGGCATCAACAGGACTTCACACCGAGCTGGGGGCTCAGACGGTAAAGCGTCTGCCTGCCGCGCGGGGGACCCGGGTTCAATCCCTGGGTTGGGAAGAGCCGCTGGAGAAGGAAATGGCAACCCACTCCAGTAACCTTGCCTGGAAAATCCCATGGACTGAGAAGCCTGGTGGGCTATAGTCCATGGGGTCGCAAAGAGTTGGACACGACTGAGCAACTTCACTTCACACCAACAAAACACATCATGTAGACAAAAACTGAGTGGATTTTCCTAAAGCAAGATTTGGCATTTCCCTACAAGACCAATCCAGCTTTTTGTGGGGCGTGCTGGAGTCTCAGAAATGGAATGGGTCGCTGAAGAAAACAAGCATTTAAAGCACCTGGGGTTCAACACACGAGATGGTGCTGATTTTTCTTCCTCAGCTTCGTCTGATCCCAATAATACAAGCCTGTGCCACGGTCAAGGGCAACCCCGTCCGGGGTGAGGCGCGGGAGGCACAGGGGGTGCCTCAGGGAGCCGTGTACGGGCAGGGCGGGGGGCTGGAACTGAGGCAGACAAACCAGCTCCCAAATCACACCATCAGGTGGAAATTCACTGTGATCTTACGGAAAACATGCAGCCACCACCTGAGGCAAAAGTGTTTGCATCTTAAAAAGAACACTCAGTCCAGTCGCTCAGTCGTGTCTGACTCTCTGTGACCCCATGGGCTGCAGCACTCCAGGCCTCCCTGTCCAACCCCAACTCCCAGAGTTCACTCAAACTCATGTCCATTGAGTTGGACCCTTCTTGTGTGACGTTATAGAACTAGCGTGTTGTAAAGCCTAGTTGACTGATTCCAGAGTTGACCAAATGAAAGTTATCACATAAAGGAGAGGGCGTCTGTACTCCAGGGCTGCAAGCCCTGAACACATGGTGGACACTCCAGCCATGTGCTACCCTGGGCTCTCCCCCTAGACCCCACCCCCCTCCAACACGTGCTGGGCTCGAGCCAGCCTTGACATCGGTTACCTGCTCGCGGCAAGCTGCCCACAGAATAGACAGAGATGTATTAACTCTTGTTAGCAGGGGGTCTCAGGGGAGGAGACCCATCATGGGGTCTGGTTCATGCCGGTGACCTCGCGGACCAGGGTGCGTACCTGATGGCCTCGGCCATCTTCCGGGAGGAGACCCCTCACCCCACTCATCACTCATCTCAGGGGAGGAGACCCCCAGCAGCAGGGTCCGGCTCAGCCGGCCACCCCGTGGACAGGGGTGCGACCTGATGGCCTCGGCCATCTTCCGGGGAGGAGACCCCCAGCAGCAGGGTCCGGCTCAGCCAGCCGCCCCGTGGACAGGGGTGCGACCTGATGGCCAAGGCCATCTCAGGGGAGGAGGCTCAGCCGGCCGCCCTGTGGACAGGGGTGCGTACCTGATGGCCTCGGCCATCCTGGCGCTCTCCCGCTTGCGGTCGTCCGTCAGGCGCCGGATGAAGTAGATGAAGTCCAGGCCGCAGCAGAAGACGCTGCCCACGGCGCTGAGCAGCACCAGCTTGCTGTCGTCGGCCGCGGCCGTGCTCAGCGCGCTCTGCAGCTCCTTCATCACCTGAAAGGCACCCAAGAGCGTCTCCTCACGGCACCATCCCAACCCGACTCACCGGAACCGGGTTCACCGCCTGACGCTGCTGCCCCGTCTACCGAATGGCTCGCAATTTCCTTCTTTTCTGAAGCCGGGGGTGGGGAGCAGTGGGACTGAGTGTTATCACAGAGCCCGTCGGGAACGGAGTGTAACTCGGGGGACGTGTGCATCTGAGTTGCTACGCAGCGCTGTGCTCGTGGCTCTGGGCGGGCGAGCTCTGCTCTATCCTCTTGGCATTTCTACCGTTTGGACAGCAGGTGGCACATGCAGCCAGTTCAAAGCAGCTGCTGGTTTGGTCCTGCTTTGCTTTCTGACACCAGACGCCCATTCTTGGGACGGAAACCTTAAGTTTGGTGCCCAAGTGCAGTAAGAGGAAGCACAGCACGGAGGCATTTTCAGCGGGCACAAACCATTCAAGATGGTCCCTGCGAAGCATTTACAAACACCAACGTTCTCAAGAGGTGCTGGGACCAGCCCGGACCTGGTGTCCCCTGACCACTGGCCAACACCCAAGCTTTCACCTGGAGAAAGCCTGACCTACCATCCACAAGTGGGACACGAACTATCAGAACTTACAATTTTAAGCATGAAATAGCTCAGGTTCAAACAGCTCTGATTTTAGGTAAGTCACAGAACTAAGCTTTTGAGTCTCTGGGAGCACCTGTCTCCCTCACCCCCTGGAAGCTACTTAACGACCAGCAATAACCGTGTAGGAATCACCGCAGCTGAAGCTCCATTCCACGTGGCGCTGGAGGCTGACGGGAAGGAAGGTGGGGTGAGTTTCTGGAGGGCTGGACCCCGGGGGGCCTTAACCTCACCTGAACCGAGAGCTCTGGGAGCCCGAGGTGGGGGCGTGAGCACACACCTCACATGTGATTTCAGGGAGGCCCACGCCCTGACCCGGGCGGACGGGGGGCTCTTGGCCAGGAGGCAGGGGCTTGGGGCACCCTGCCCTCCCTGCTCGTAGCTGGACCTGGCCTGGGCGGGCGGGCGGGGTGGAGTGCCCAGGGGAACGGGGGCTTGGCCTGCGGACCTGGAGACGGCAGCCCCACGGCCCCCGCAGCAGCGCTCACCTCCGGGTTGAGCGAGTTGTTCTCGGACGACTTGGTGGACAGCAGGATGTGGGTGAAGCCGTCCTGCTTCCGCACCACGATGTCCCGGTACCTGTAGGCACTCTCTGTCTGCCCGCACGCTGAAGCGCAGCCGCTTGTCAAAAGGCTGGTCTCGCCTGTCCTCGATGAACTTCCTCTTCCCGGCCGTCACACCCGTGACCGACGTCTGCAGGGTGGTGGTCCCGTTGGCCGTCAGCGCATCCATGAACGGGGAGGTGCCTGTGGGAGCCCAGGAGTACAGTGGTGAGCACCCACCCCCAGCCTGCCCTCGACCCAGGGCTGACCGACAGTCCCAGAAGGTTAGAGACCAGAACCTCTGCAGAGCCTGCTTTCAAAGGGGCCTGCTGTCCTCGCACATCTGACAGGAAGGAGCTTGCCCTCAGCCTTCCCTCCTAACAAAGAAAGATGGGAAGGAACAAGCTGGGGGGAAGCTGCAGGACTTGTCTTTCGAAGAACGGAACTCAACGTGAACAGAGGACATGTCCTGGGTGCGAGAAGTTGAAAGAAAAAAGGAAATGGATTCAAAGAAATATTACTAGAGCAAAGGCCGTCTGGCACTGAGCCGAGACTGCTTCCGGGTGAGGGTCCACTCAGAAAGACGTGTGAAGCAGCCCCGGCTTCTGCAGGCCCACGGCCCCCGCGCCGCCTGAGGCTCTTCCACGGGAGGTCTGGGCCTCTGTCCACAGTCCTGGTTCCGCTGCGTTTTCAAAGAGCCTCCTAGACAGCTGGAGACAGTGTCTCCTCCCGGCACCCAGAAGGCCCGCCCCACTTAGACTCTTCACTCCCAGTGCAGGGCGCCCAGGTTTGATCCCTGGTCAGGGAACGAGAGCCCACACACTGCAACCAAGACCCGGCGCAGCAAAAGGGGTAACTTTTGAAACGAGTTCAAGCGCTAAGGCAAGCTGGTGTGAGCTGTCTGAGTATCATCTAACCTGGTAATAAACGTGCAGAGCCTTGGGCGGAGGAAAGAAGGGAAAGAAACCTAAGACAGCTGGGTGAGGCCTTACTAACGACGAGTGAGAGGTTCTCTGAGAAGAACATGATGAATTGCGAGTCAGATATTTCCTGTAACGTGAAAGGAAGCTGGAGCCGCTGGAGGATTGGTGAGTGGACGTTCAGAAGTCAGATCATCTCCCTGCTGAAACAGGCAGACTTTCATTCAGCCGCTGGAACTGGGGATTTCTGAAGTTAAAAACAGATTCACTCTGGGGAAAATCTGGGAGCAGTAATGCGTATACGGTACAAGAATAAAAAAGTGCGTGGTAAAAGGCCCCGCCGTCAGCCTGGGACCCATCACCATCCCAGTCGTGGAGTCTGGTTTCCAGGTCTCCTCAGGGACAGGCTCCACACACAGCAGCAAGTGCCACACGAGCGCCGCCCTCCCATCTGCCGCAGACAGACCCGCAGTGACGCACGAGCCCCAGCGTCCTGCCTCGCTCGCCCCGCGCCCGAAGGCATCTCAGGCGCCGGCGTCCATCCTCAGCTCAGCCTCCCTGCACTTTTCTGAGGCTCCTCAGCAGTCCCCTGAATGGATGGTCTGTAGTGCTTTTCACCAGCGACCCTCGGATGTTACCGCTGAAGCCACAGCGCATACCCGGGGCTGTGCTGTGCCTTCCAACGTGCCGGCGAACCTGCAGGGTCAGCTGCTGACGCACTCAGAAGCCGAGTATTTCTAACGGGAGAGCGTTCGACCAGCGGTCACTAGCGAGGGGGCACTGCTGGGGTCTTACCGAGGAAGCCGTCAGGTACCCTTCTGTTTTAACCTTCAGCCTATCCTGCACTTGTTACAGTGCAGTGTTAAGGGGTGTGAGTGCTGGGGGCGAGCTGACGGCAGGGAGGCGAGTGGACGGCGCGGGCACCACACCACCCAGAGAGGCGGGCGCCCGCGGCTCACCCGTGCAGGGGGCACAGCAGCCAGGCTGTCAAGGACCCGAGCTGTTAACTGGCGCAGGGCCGGCCCGCCCACCCCACCCTGCTCCTCACGTCTCCAAGGGCCCCCCAGAGACCCCCATCCACAGAGGCGGGACTTTCAGGCTACAGGTCCACCAGCCTGGATACGCGAGCTTGGCAGCAAGCTCTGCACCTCTGAGGCGGCAGGTCCCATGGAGCTCTCCGTGGTTCTGCACGTTCAGACGTGGACTCCCGCTGGCTCGTGTGACCAGCCCTGCTGAACTGGCCTTCACCTCCCTGTTGACACCCTGCTGGCTCTCGGCGGACATCACGGGCCCTGCAATCTCGCCAGGGGCTTGAGCGCCCTCCACCCCAGGGACCCTCTGCTGCCCACCCCTGGGGCCTCGTGGCTGTGCCCTCTTTGGGTGGAGAAGTGCTCACAGCAGGGCTGACCTTGGGCGCACAGGCGCCAGCCCGGGGCCACCTCCCTCTTGACATCTGTGCCCGGCCCGTACTCCCCTGGGGCCTCTGGACTTGCTCTTCCCTCTGCCTGGAACGTTCTGGGCCTGGAGTTCTGACAGCTGCTTTCTTCTGCTCATCTCAACAGCAGCTGCACCGCCGCCTCCTCTTGGACCCACGTCCATGGCCCCTCCTGCTGTTTTCAGTCCTCACCCCAGCTCTGTCTCATCTGGCTTTTGCTAACAAATCGTGGCTGGATGCCGCCAAGCTCGAGGGGAGGGTCCCCTCTATCGAGCCCACTGATGCGCCCCCAGTGCTCAGAACACGTGGTCACCGCTGACCGAACAAACAAGCAGAGGGAATCCCGACACCCCTCAACAGCTCCCTCCGCTCCGAGGGCAGGGTCTGAGGGCCACCCGGCGTCAGGGCAAGCGGGGATCGGAAAGCCGCACCGCAGAGCGGAGGCCGAGGCTCAGGACTCAGTGAAGTGGCAGACGCCGAGACCCGGGCAGAGCTGCTCGCACGGCACAGACCGTGCGACGCGCGGCCCGCCTCAGGCCTGAGCCCCGGCTGACGGGGACGCGGGAGCCGGCAGCTCCTGGGGGCCGGGGCCAGACCACCAGCCGCTTTCCTGGGGGGCACTGGCGTCAAGGCCAGCCAGGAAAACCCACATTTTAGTGTTGCCCCTGAGAAAAGTTTTATTTTAAAACATCCTAAGAGCAAAAGAGATACCCTCAAACAGGTACTGCTGACCTGTTAAAATTCACTGCTTCAGAAAGTGTATTTCAAAAAATGAAACGTGCTCCAACCACAAGAGAATCGGTCTCTGGATTTCCTCACTGGCCCACGAGACCCAGAAAACGGAACAAAACCCACCACACAACCGGTTCAGACAGCGGACTCCGGGCAGCGAGGACCGAGGTGGACACAGTGAGCCCGCTGACTCACCAGCCATCTGCCTGGAGGCTGCGTCCACGCTACGGGCAGAGGCTGACCCGGTGCGCAGACGGGAGGCGAGGCGGCCCAGGCGGCCGGAAGGAGGAGGGCCTGGGCGTCTCGGACACTCGCGGCCATCCCTCTCTGTGATCTAAAGCCAGAGAGCCGGCAACAGAGTCGACAGAAGCCTCAGCCCTCCTTTACCGAGTCTGACTTTTCAAAACACTGTTAGCTACACTCTCACTGAACCCAGTCCTATTTAACAATATAAAAGCCTATCGTTTTATTCCGATTATGTAATCTGCATGCTCAATTCATTGAGAGAAAACTTTTCCAGTGAACGTGAACTAAAGGTAGACAGGCTTTAAACCTTCTCACCGCTGGCTTCCACAACACGTGCCAAGGAGCCCTTTATCAATCACTGTACACGGCTCTCCTCCAGCTCCTTCCCTTATAGTCCCGGCCCACGGGGCTCTCCGGATTTACGGTTCACAGGCTGGCTCTGGGCGGTCTTCACGGGGGACACTGACGCACAGCAGGTGCTGCTTGAAGGCTTGCTGCAACGTGACTGGTCCATCAGGAACAATCTGAGCACCTGTGCACCCAACGCCCATCGTGAGAAAGCTTGGGCTGCGCTTCCTGGTCCCAACTCAGTGTGCCCCCCGCCCAAGCTGAGCCCCCTGGTGCCGGGAGCCAGTGTGAGGAATCCCGCCCGTGACAAGGTCATGAGGCAGGAAGCTGACATACGCAAGGCGTGCTCAGACTTCAGGGACCCCTCTGGAAATTCCTAAGCATGTACCCCAACAAAAATCTGCCGGCTTTTGTGCTCTGCTTTTCCACTCTTCTGACATTTTCTGGAAAAAGTCAATTCAGGGCTTTAGTCTTCTGCATTTGAAAGAGTGTTTCAATCCAAAAACCCCTCCGATGGCTTTCTAGCCTGCCTGCAGGACTCTGCGCGTGTGATTGTTTGAGGCCTCCTGACCGCAGGAGGCACAGGAAGCTTAAAACATCCTAGGAATGTAGGAGCTTCCGAGGAGTCAAAATCTTTAGAATAGGACTGATTAAAGGTTTCATTTTTTGGGTCAATGCTTGCTGCCAAATTTTCATATCCTTTATTTTTAGATATAGTTGGTATATAGAAAAACAAGTAGTAGACCTGGTATTAGCAACATTAGATCTTCGAGTTAAGTACCTTTGTTATAACCCACTGCACCTTTGTTCTATAGAGTTGTAACTTTAAATGCTTTAAGGAGATGCAGATTAAAGAAAAACACTTCAGGGGAAACAAAATTAACATTCATTAAGGAAGAGAGCCAAAAAGTGTTAACAAGCCTCTTGGCCAAAAGATAATGTAAATCACCTGAGACCTTTTGTATACAAAATGATATACGGAAAGAATCTGGGTTGCGAACGCTACATAATTTTGTGTTACCCATTGATCTCCGTGTTTTATCGAAAGTATAAAAGGCCTTCTGAACAATAAAGGATGGGGGCCAGGGGCCGGGGGGCCAGTTTCTCGGGCCAGCTTCTCGAACTAGTCTCTCGGCCTGGTTTCTTGGGACTCTGGCTCCCCCCATGTCTCTCTCTCTCTCTTCTTCTCTCCCCTTCCCTCTCTCTGCTCTTTACTTTAACTTCAGGCTGAATCTCCACCTGGGGCGCGGAGGCTCGCCAGGTCTACTTACTTGCCCTGGCTGTTAAGACCCGCACGAAAGGGAGCTTAAGGCGAGGCACCCTTAGATATTCAAGTGGGCGCCGGTGGCCCAACGTAGATGGTGCAAATTCCTTGTCTGGAATTTTATTGGCCTTCCGCGTAAACCAAGCTATTCAGCCCTCTTCCTCCACTTAACCTTCTTACTACACTATAGTTTCTTAATCTAATCTTACATTAATAAACAAACAAGTCTTTCCACGCCAACGCCGTCCACCCTTCGCGTTCCCTGGATCCACCGGGGCTGGACCCCGGCACCCTGGGCCCTCGCCAGCTCTGGGCCGTAAGAACCGACTCTTCGGAGCAGGAGGGCACCCAGCACAGTCGGGACACACGTTACAGATGAACACGCCTGAGCGCTGAGTGCGCAGCACCAGGTCCGCGAGCCTCCCGCCTTCTCAACAGCATCACCGGGGTCTCCCTCCCCCTGGCTGGTACCACCCTGGGAGGCGGGTGGCTGGAGGGGAGAGGACGCCTGTCCTGACTGGTGGCTAGAGATGCGTGGGGTCTCGGCTGCCCTGCACGCCCACATCGCGGCCGGCACCTCCACCCTGCTCTGTCTGCTCCGTTTTGAGTCTTTCTCCTCTCGCTTGGCCCTCATCGGCCTCACCACTTCCCTGCCTTCTAGTCTGGATAACTAGCTGTGTTAGCTGTAGTCAACTCACACACTCACTGCCCGTGTCCAACTCCAAGGCCCCAACAGTGGGCCTCCAACCTTTCATAAAAGTGCCTCTCCTACAAAATGAGAAACTTTAAAACGTCAACTTAAATGAAAACACCTCAGGTGAATAACCCGGTTTTTCTGTAAGCCGTGTCTCTCTCGTGTCTCTGACATCCCCTCTTGGGAATCAATCAGGTACCACCACACGCTCCAGGACGCAGGCAGGACCACCCGCATCCCCGCTTCCTGAGACGCACTGGAGCCATACTGAGCCCGGGGGGCTCCGAAACTTTGTACTGAGGAGCCACGCGCACACAGCATCTGTACGCAATTAACTCATTATCTTTAAAGAGTAAAAGAACACCAAAGGATGGAGGGTGCAAAAAAGTGGCTGTAGTGTATGAAGCACACACAGAATTCCTTGAAATGACTACATAGCTCATGAATGCCAGAGATACATGAAGGCAGGTAAATGGAAAACAGTGAAGTGGATTAGTTAAAAGTCTACGAGTATCAGAATTAAGAATCATTCTGAAAACCGACAGCAAAAACGACACAAGCTGTGACGTCCTCAGTTGATATTTTGTTTCTGGAGGGAATCGATCCAGGAATATTAAGTATGAAACAGCGGTGAGCAGGTTTAAAAAGACAAATACTGTTTTGCGAGAAAAAGCGGCAATTAATGAAGACTATGCGATTTTAAATAAATGTTAGCTGATTAAATTTCCTGAAACCCAAGTGACATCAGCCTGATTAAACCAAAGATTCTCAACTGTGAGGTTCAGTCGTGTGACACTTGACCTGAGAAGTGCAACATCCCTCCGTCCACAGATTCTCAAACTGATTCACAGCAGCATCAGGGCGCAGCTTCAAAACCATGCTCCCGGGCCATTCCCCACCACCTGGGGTTTCTGGGGTCCCTGGCAGGGGGGCAATCCTCTTGCATGACTCTGACGCCCGCTGCCTGACCAGCACAAGTTCCATCTTAATGGGACTCTCTGGTCCCCAGAGGGAACAGCCTCGGTCAGAGGACGGAGACCAGTCAGCAGGAATGGTCCCTCCCCATCAGAGGAGTATCGTCAACGTCCAGATGCCTGGAACAGACAAACAGGGAAATCGAGAGATCGAGCATGTGACCCAGACCAAGCAGGGAAGGACGCGGACCGGAAGACTGCAGGGAGCTGGGAGCTGCTGAAGCGTCGATCAGGGCATCAGAGACACAGAGGACAGTCCACACGAGCATGTGTGCTCCTCTCGATCAGCCACGGCAACGAGTGAACCAGAGGCGACAGCAAAGTCTCGGGGTCGGGGAACCAGTGGGGAGTCCGGCAGTCGAGAGAAACGACAACTTCACTGTGGTCCGATCAGAACTGCATTCCCACGCTCACAGCTCAGTAGCTGAACGGTTCTGTTTACAATTCTGAAACCGTTCGCAGTTCATGTCACGGAGAAGTGCAAACACCTCCACGTCCGGAAGACATCTACACCTGCCGTCACATGGCTTCCCGTTCAGTGACAACTGCTCACTTTCCCCCATCCTTCCCAGAAAGCAAGAGGGGGAAACGCCAGTCATCAATGGGGTGTCTCAAGTCACGACGGGGAGGCGGAGGGGGACGACAGACATCATGGGCCCGTCGGCACTTGGGGTCCCGGGCGTCTCACTGAATCGGTTTCAAAACATGAAAACCAAGCTCCAGCATTCAGCCGCCCTCCTGAGGTACGGAGCCCTCATCCAAAAGGTCAGAGGGTGCCTGCAACTCCCCTCTGGACCTGCCTGTCCTATGGAAAACCTCAGGGTTGTCTGTCACCTGGAACTCCTGCTATCAGGCCAGGTGTGAGGAAGGGGCAGTCAAAGCCCCAAGAAAACCGCTTCGGCTTAGCTGTGACACACACACACACACACACACACACACACACACACACACACACACACACACACACACACACACACACACACACACACACACACACACACACACACACACACACACACACACACACACACACCACACACACACACACACACACACACACACACACACACACACACACACACACACACACACACACACACACACACACACACACACACACACACACACACACACACACTTTTTGTCCTCAATAAAATATTAGCGAACATAATTTGGAACATAATTTTTTATTATGGCAAAATCACACGGCATTTACCATTTTAATCGCTTTTGAGTGTACAGTTCGGTGGCACTCAGTACATCTACACTGATGGACAACCACCACCGCCCAGCGCAGAGCCCGCTGCCCCGCAAGGCGAGCCTGTGAGCCACGGCACGCTCACCCCTCATTCTCCAGGCAGCCTCCTCCTCCTTCCTGCGTCCACGAACATCATGGCTCCAGACGCCTCACGTAGGTGCGACCGCTTCACGTCTGTCCTGTGTCTGGCATACCTCACTCAGCGTGAGGCCTCCGAGGCGCATCCGTGCTGCAGCCTGTGTAAGAGCATCACTCTTCTCTGAGGATGAGGGTGCTCCATTCCAATAGTAAAGAAAACAAAAACCACCACATTTTGTTTATTCAAGGATTCCCTGGTGGCTCAGAGAGTACAGTCTGCCTGCAATGCGGGAGACCTGAGTTTGATCCCTGGGTTGGAAAAATCCCCTGGATGGAGGAGAAGTCTGGCGGACTACAGTCCAGAGGGTCGCAAAGAGTCGGCCACGACCGAGTGACTTCACTTTCATTCCCCAATGGCTATCTGGGTTGCCTCCGTGTTTTGGCTGTTGTGAATAATGCTGAATGGACATTAGTATTCACGAGTGGACAAATACCTGACCCTACTTCCAATTCTCTGGATATTACCCTAGAAGTAGAATTAGTAATCCCATGGGTTATATACAAATCTGTGTCTGTTGACAGAAACCAGACCATACAGTAATTCTATGTTCAGTCTTATGGAGCTGTATTTAGTATTTTCCTAAGTTAGCTAGACTGTGTTTAATTAGCAATTATAACCAAACTCTTGGAGAAGATCCAAGTCATGGACTGGACTGGGATGACTTCCACTTTCTCGCTACGTTTCTCTGGCTTTCCTGGGATAGGGAAGCGGAGGAGAGAAACACTGGAAAGGTCACTACAATCAAACACAAACTGTACAAGCATCTGGAGCCGGTTTTGAGCTCTTGATCCAGAGACAAAATCCTCATAAACACATTATTTGCTTCCCTATGGCCAGGACTGCCTTTCTCCCAGCCAGCCTTGCAGTCTGCAGGTACACGTGAGGCTGCCTGCCTCCCTGAGGGTGGGATCCGGGCCTCGCAGGCCTGCACCTCCGGTCCTGAGCACCTGCCTTGCAGTTAGAGACCGTGTCTGCTGATGACATTCTCACAGGAGAGTAAAAGGAACCTGAAGATTGTTGTTCTCTGGAATAAACACACTCTGATCAGCAATTCACCATCAGTTCAGTTTAGTTCAGTTGCTCAGCTTTTGTCACCGTCCAACTCTCACATCCATACACGACCACTGGAAAAACCATAGCCTTGACTAGATGGACCTTTGTTGGCAAAGTAATGTCTCTGCTTTTCAATACGCTACCTAGGTTAGTCATAACTTTCCTTTCAAGGAGTAAGCGTCTTTTAATTTCATAGCTGCAATCACCATCTTCAGTGATTCTGGAGCCCAAAAAAATAAAGTCTGACACTGTTTCCCCCTCTATTTCCCATGAAGTGATGAGACCAGATGCAATGATCTCCGTTTTCTGAATATTGAGCTTTAGGCCAACTTTTTCACTCTCCTCTTTCACTTTCATCAAGAGGCTTTTTAGTTCTTCTTCACTTTCTGCCATAAGGGTGGTGTCATCTGCATATCTGAGGCTATTGATATTTCTCCCGGCAATCCTGATTCCAGCTTTGCTTCTTCCAGCCCAGTGTTTCTCATGATGTACTCTGCATAGAAGTTAAATAAGCCGGGTGACCATATACAGCCTTGATGTACTCCTTTTCCTATTTGGAACCAGTCTGTTGTTCCATGTCCAGTTCTAACTGTTGCTTCCTGACCTGCATATAAGTTTCTCAAGAGGCAGGTCAGGTGGTCTGGTATGCCCATCTCTTTCAGAATTTTTCAGTTTATTGTGGTCCACACAGTCAAAGGCTTTGGCATAGTCAATAAAGCAGAAATGGATGTTTTTCTGGAACTCTCTTGCTTTTTCGATGATCCAGTGGATGATGGCAATCTGATCTCTGGTTCCTCTGCCTTTTCTAAACCCAGCTTGAGCACCTGGAAGTTCACGGTTCACGTGTTGCTGAATGTCACCATATATTCTGCACACATCTACGATCAGTTCAGGTCACAAGCAGAAACACGGAGAGTCCGTGCTGTGTTCAGAGGATTCCTGGCACAAAGGTCAGTCCTCTGCAGCATTTCTTGTGTGGAAGAGCCTGCTGCAGGCTCTGATCTTCCCTGGAGGGTCAGCTGAGTTCCCCAGAGGGCACTCATCCCTCAAGGGACTTGGGCTCCTGGATCCAGAGAAGCAGGGAGCCCTCAGGGATCAGAGGAAATCTGAGCATCATTTTTACTCAGTTCAGCAGAAACGGCACTCATGCATCCCAAAGCTGTCGGCAGCAACATCTCAGACTGAGGAGCTGGAAACCCTCACAAGTGAAGTGTGCCCTTTGCAGAGGCTGATGGAAAACTTTCAAGCAGGGAGTCAAATTTTAATTACAGATGCAAATTCAAGCTTTTTAGTTTAGTTTTACTTATGAAAAAGTAAAATAAAAAGGAAAAACTACTACCAATAATAAATTCTATCATTCTAAATACACACATCAGGACAAGTTCCTAAAGCGAATCCAGAAAGACTGCTGATGCTTTAAATGCAACGCACTTTAGTTTCTCATTAACAGCTGCCAGTGTAAGTCATATGCTGGAGAGAACAAAGCTTAGCAAAAAATCTTTATGCTGCGTCACTTTAAAGTTTCAAGACAGGAACAGAAAATGGTCAGACCTACACTCGAGTCCTGAAATAAAGGATTCACAAGAAAAAAACTACAAGAAGGGTGACAACCACCTACACGCTGTGAGTCTTCAGCGGTGGAATCCTATTGTTCATCTTACCTACAAAAATTTTATTTCCTGCAAAAACGATCCTACTTTATTTGACACAGGACTGAATTCGCTCAACACTTTTCTTTACAAAATTTGCACTGACTTTTAGAACTAGCTTTTGCAACTACTGCTTCAGTAAGAGAAGTAAGTAATCGATTATAATCTGATCTCCCTGTTTAATGGTGCCAGCCCAATAATTTTAAATCCTGCATCTTAAAGGAAGACGTACTTGTGGTCAGGTATATGTGGAGTACAACCCGAGCTCTACTCCAGGTAAAATCAGCTCAGTCTGCATTCACTGCGCTCAGTACGTTCCTGGCTAAAATGCTCAAGCGCCGACTTCCTAGCTGGGGTACAGGGGCGCCTCACAGAGGCCGAGACTCCAAACACCCCTTCTTGGATCACACATTATCACCCAGAATAAGGCTAATAAGGCCAGGGTGTTTGCTGATGTTCACGGCGAGGCCTACTGCCAGCCTTCCAGCTGCAAAGCCAGCAGCTGGGGACCGGGGTGGACCCCGTCACCGGGACTTCCCGCCGCTGCCCACGCGCCCATCGCAGTCTGGGTCTCGCGCATCCCGCGTCAGAGGACAGCGGAGCACCACTCCTTCTTCCTCGTGTAAAGTGACGCTGCTCAGTTGCGTCCGACTCTTTGTGACCCCACGGACTACACAGGCCATGGGATTCTCCGGGCCAGAATACTGGAGCGGGTGGCCTTTCCCTCCTCTAGGGGATCTTCCTGACCCAGGGCTCGAACCCAGGTCTTCCGCATTGCAGGGAGATTCGCTGGTAAAGAATCCGCGTGCAATGCGGGAGACCTGGGTTCTTCATGTGACTTTCTAAAGCAGCCCTCCTCCCCAACCCTCACCTCATCTCTAAATGAGCAACAGCTTAAATCAGAAGAGCACCTGCACTAACTTGAACTGTGTTCTCAAACACTACCATGACTCGAGGTTCGCAGCTCAGTGTGTTCTAGATGGGCAGGAGAGATCAGTAAAGCCACAAAGGCAAAGCTGCTGAACACACAACTCGCCTGCAGCAAGGTGAAGCCGGGGAGACAGCGCCACGGAAAGCTGAGGCCCTGCACCTGGTCAGCAAGAGCGGAACACAGGCTGGGCTTCCTGGAGGCCAGGGCAAGGCCTGGAAACCCCACTAAAAGACGATTCTAAATGAGAAATGTACTGCCTAAGTCGACGACCTGGTACTTCTAAGACCCAAGAGAAGTCACTCCCTGTTGGTCTTTCAAAGACCAAGAGACCAACACACACACACGCTCAGCCTCCCCAAACCAGAAGGAACAAGAGACAATGAAGGCAAAGAAACAGCACACAGCGCAAGTGCAGTGAGAGTCGCGCAGGCGTGCCCGACTCTGAGACCCCACGGACTATACGGTCCACGGAGCTCTCCAGGCCAGAACACTGGGGTGGGTGGCCTTTCCCTTCTCCGGGGGATCTTCCCAACCCAGGGATCGAACCCAGGTCTCCCACATTGCAGGCAGATTCTTTGCCAGCTGAGCCAGCAGGGAAGCCCAGAACACTGGAGTGGGCAGCCAATCCCTTCTCTGGGGGAGCTTCCCGACCCAGGAGTCCAACCGGGGTCTCCTGCACTGTGGGCAGATTCCTCACCAACTGAGCTCTCAGGGAAGCCAAGTCCACGGGGTCACAGAGGGTCAGACACGACTTGAGCACACAATGGAGCGGACGGCACACCCAGTGGGTACCCGAGTGCACCAAGGCGGTGGCCTTCCCCGCGTTCCCCGACACACAAGGGCCTTCCTCCTTAAACAGACTCTAACACCGAGCCTCAGGTGCAGAGCTGATCCAGGCAGAGGGGAGGGGAGGGGAGGAGGATGTGCCGGCCCCTCGTTGGCCCCCAGACTCGCCCGGCATGGACGTGGGGCTGGACCTCCACCGCAGAAACACAGAGTGTCCCTGAACTTAGGATGCTTCGTAAGAAAATATGGTTTTATTTTAAAAGGAAACTGGCGGTGAGGACTTGATGCCTGTCTTCAGAGCTCAGCCGCTGGGCTAGGGTGACTGCCTGGGGGGAAGGGCAGGGTCAGACGGGCCACAGGGCAGGCCTGGGGCCAGAGACGGTCACCTCAGGCTCTTCACCTGCCCTTCCAGACAAGCTCCAACTGCACTTTCAGGGAGTTTACAGACCATGAGAACGAGGTCAAAATTCAACCCACAGGGAACTTTCAGGAAGCATTCTAAGTACCTGTGACGCTCACTCAGAATTCAGCTTCTTTTTAGTCAAGATTTATCTCATGAGGACCTAAAGGAAATTTACTCAGAACACAGAATATCTTTAACATTCAAAACATCTGGTGTGAAGAATCACCTCCCGGAAGAAGGGCCAAGTATGTTGTCTGTACTGAAAACACTGTCACCCACCCAGTGACCCCGCTCCAGGGATTTAACCAAGAACACTGAAAACATGTCCACGCAAGAGCACGCACACACGTGTTCACAGCAGCGTTACTCAAGGAGCTAAACGAGGGAGTGACCCAGACGTCCATCAACAGCATGGAATATGCACACCGTGGAGAATTATCCAGCCAAAAAAGGGACGAGGCACCCACTTAATCACTAACACGGATGAACTTTGAAAACACGCCAAATAAAAGAATACAGACACAAAATCCACACAGTTGGTTTCATTTACATGAACTGTCTAGAACAGGCAAACCCACAGAAGCACAGAGTGAGTTATCAGTTGCCAGGGGCCAGGAGGAAGGTGGAGAGGGGAGGGATTCCAACAGGCTAAGGTTTCCTTCCAAAGTGAAGGCAATGTTGAGGGACAGAATGGTGGCTGGGCTGCATAACATGAGGATGTGTTCAATAAAATCTGAAGTACAGCACTTTCAGAGCACGCATTATGGTGTGATGTCTATCTCACTTTTCTAAATGCAAAAAAATTACCTATTCAAACAGCAGAACCTCAACAGACAGTTGCTGGTTTGACATATATGTTTACATTCAAATTATATAAGGTGCTGTAAGACTAAAACCAGTGAAATCTGAACAGTCAGATCACTATTCCAGGAGGGGAACATTACAGGTCAGTGCCAATAGGATCTTACGTCTATAATATTATTAGTAAAGCAAATGCAACTGTGTATAAACAGCATAAAATATCATAGCTAAGCTGAGTTAATTCTAGGAACTCAAGGCTGATTTGGTGTTTAGGGAGAAGGGATGAGGAAGGAGCAGAACCCAGAGTAATTGACCCGTTTAAGGGAACAAATGAGAAAGAAAAATCTCAACACATGTAGGCAATGCAACATCGACTCGTGATAAAACACTCTGCTGGAAACAGAGTGAACCTTTAACTAAACTACGGCCCAATTCTGAAGTCCACCGCATCCCCGCCCTTTGCCGTCCCCGCGGTCTCCCGCTGTGGACTGGCGGACTCTGGCAGCCTCGAAGCTGGAACAGAGACGCGAGGGGCTGTGGACAGGAGCCTGCCCCGCTGTGTCCTGGACACCGCCACGAGAATGAGGCCAGAGCAGCTGGAGGAGGAGGAGAGGCCCAGGCTGCTGCCCCGCCGGTCCTGGCTGAGGCCGCGCAAGGCCCGATGAGGATTTTCAGTCTCACTCTCATCTGACGCAGCTGTGGGCTGGGGCTCCCGAGTCAGACCACCTTGAATCCTTGCTGGCTCCCCAGCTCACTGGCAGCCACCCCCCACGGCGACCGCGGGATCGGGTGACTGAGGCGCGCAGAGCGTGCATCCCGCACCCACTGGAAACCCGCTGCTCTCGCTGCACACACGCAGCCAGCGCAGGCTGCCGCTTTCGCCGCCTTTGTGCCTGGCCTGCTGCACTTCTCATCGCCTCAGCTGTCTCAGTAACAGACACGCCCAGCTTTTACTAGAATGAGGAGAGCGAGCGATTCTGAAGGCTGTGGCCCTGCAGCGTTTAAACTGAGGCAACGCCGGTTTGTAACACTGAACGTTTCACGCGCCTTCTGTGCACCCTGCGGCGTGCTCGTCAGCGGAGTCCGAAGTGTCCGTCGGTCCCACGCCGCTACCCGTCCGCCCATCTTGCCCTCCCTCCACTTCCCTTCCCCTCTAACCAGCACCCTGTGTTGTCTGTCCACTTACACACACACACACAGAAACGTCACGCACGAATGCCGTCATCCGTTCCCTTCAGCACAATGCCTTCTAAGTCCACGCTGTCTCAAACGGCGAGACCAGGTCTCTGGCGGCTTGGTATGCCTTCACGTGCGTGTCCGTAGATCCGCTTTATCCGTCATCTGCTGACGGCGCTTAGGCTGCTTCCACGCCTTGGCTACAGTAAACGCTAAATGGACACAGCGGTGCACGTCTCTGAATGAGTACCTTCACATTCTTTGGGTAAATACCAGAAGCAGGACAGACAGACCACAGCTCTGTTTTCAGTTTTCTGGGAAACCTCCACACTGTTCTCCACAGCGGCTGCACCGATTCACGTTCCCATCCAAACCTTTTCTGCAACCCTCACCAACATGTGCTACTTCTTACCTTTTTGGTAACAGCCCTTTTAATGGACATGCCGCACTATCCCACTGTGGTTCTGATTTGCATTTCCCTAGTAATTAGCGATGTTGAACATCGCTTCATGTATGACTGTTTTTATCCTTGGATCACACCTTTAAAAATCAGGGTCAAAATTCAACACTAATATGTTCCTATTTGAAAATAAGTTGCATCTAAGAGAAGAGGTTGGGGGAAACATTCAGCACTTCCATCTGGTGGCTCTTGGACAGGCAGCTGAACGCAACCTAGGGGCAGTCTTGGAGATCAGAGACGCCCACCCACCCACCCGAGGTTCTCAGATCGGCTGAGTGACATGCCCGACATACCTCTACAGCAAACCACCTTAACGAGGAAACCTCGAATTAGAACAAAGAACAGCAAACAACATGAAAACAAGAGCTTAGATTATGCCGTTTAGAACAGCATCCAAAACTATTAAGAGAATCCAAAGGAATCCACTAATGAAAGACATGTAAGGTCTCTGCTCACAAGACTAAAAACACCTGTGCTGACTGTAACTATGCCAATCTCCCCTAAATGACAAGAGTGACCGCAACCTCAGTTCAGACCCCAGGAGGGCTCTGTTCTCCTGGGGACTGGAAACTTCAAGCTGACCCTGCCCTGGACGTGGACATGGACAGGGCCCTCCTGAACAAGGACACGGGGGCGACTTCCTCTACCAGACGCCAAGACTTCAAGACACTGCCGGTAAGACAGTGTGGGACGGCGCGAGAGAACAGACCAGAAGCCTGGAGACGGACCTGCAGAGACGGCCCCCGGGGGGGCCACCCGAGGCGGTTATGCAGCAGGGATGGCAGTGTACAGAGCCTGACAGCCACACATCCTCAAGGCAAACACAAAAGCTTCAACAAGAGCGGGTCTGGAGGTGAGAAGAGACTCAACAGCACACAAAGGAACAGAAGAAACGGGGGACTGGAGCGCATGACACCAAGAACTCGTCACCAGAGCACCGCCGAGCACGGAAGAGCTCGTCCGCAGACGGGAAGAGGCCTGCGCCGCAGCCCCACAGAGGCCTGTCTCAGGCACTGTGTACAGAGCACACACACAGGCTTCTCAGATCACTACAGCCACCGGGCTGTCACGCCACGCCCTGCTCACCTGGAGACGTGAGGAAGGTCCCGGTGCTTTCAGGACCATCGGGGTGAGGGCCCTGCTTGTAGGATACCAGACTGTGCTCCCGAGGGAAGGGGCTGGCGAGGACGGGGAGGAAAGAGCCTGGCGGCTGGCGGATGGGTGACCAGGGGCCTGCCCACAGCGCCCTCAGGCCAGACCCAGGCGCGAGGCCCAGCTACCTGTCACATCTCCGCTGCCGGTGGCCCCTTCACAGCAGAGCCGAGTGTGGCATCGGAGCCCGCCTGGCCCCAAAGCCACACCACCTCCCACCTGGCTCTTCACAGCAGAAGCGTGCTGACCCCTAGGCTAGACTGTCCTCTTTCGTCCAGAGTATTCACCGAGCGAGGCCCGGGAGAGAGGGAATCCCCTGGAAGGCCTGAAGGGGGTCACCGTTCAGCATGAGGACTATTTCCGAGCCGAGAATTATTCAACCAGACTTTGTGTCCTCGGTGAAAAGCAAGAGTATGGCAATGTCACAGAATCACCAAAGTGAACTACTTAAGACGAGAATCAT
>NW_017217772.1:0-12316 GCF_001704415.2 Capra hircus | reverse complement strand
CAACAGGAAAGGTGAGAGGAACTCCAGGGTCGTGCCACATTCCCAGAGTACCCCAGATATCTCAGTCCATTCCAGGGAAACCTGTTTTCCCTGCACTGCCTCGACTTTCAAGCCGAGGATCGACTCACAGCACGTGGCACGTGGACAGCCCTGTGGGAAAGCCTCGTGAGAAAGCCCTCATGGGAAAGCCTCGAGGGAAAGCCACTGATCCCTTGATCCACTCGACGGAAAGAATGACACTGCTGCTACAGCTCGGAAGGAAAGCGCTCGTGCAATGCCCCCACTCGAATGAGGACTGACTCCCTGGGGAGACTCCCGAAGTACCCCAAGATCCATGTCAGCACTGGAGAGGAATCCTCAGGTTCCGGCACCGACTCCACACAAGACTTAGGCCCCGGCATCGACGGACAGGAATCCGAGAGGCCCCCAAGCAACTCATGGGGACTGGGCTTTCCTGAGGCCACCAGAGCGGGTCCCTGAGGTCCCCGTCGTAAGTCGAGAGCACCTGCCCAACTCGAGAAAATCCAGGAGGTTCTCCCCTCCAGGCGAGATGAGGCCATTTCCGCTGAGGCCTCTGAGGCTAATCACACCTAACCTCTGGAACTTCCAAAGGGTCCTTCACACCCTTGCTGCAACTCAAGAAGTTCCCGACATACCCTCTCCACTCGATAGGAAGCCACGTGAGTCCCGCCCACATCCAGAGGAGCCCCGTTTCCGCCTCCTAGCTCGAGAGGAGGGATCCTTTCCCTGCGTGTCGGGAAAGATTCCGCGTTCCCGTCGCATCTCAAGAGGAGGCGCTCTCCACAGGAAAGGCGAGAGGAACTCCAGGGTCGTGCCACCATTCCCAGAGTCCCCCAGATGTCTCAGTCCATTCCAGGGAAACCTGTTTTCCCTGCACTGCCTCGACTTTCAAGCCGAGGATCGACTCACACCACGGTGGCACGTGGACAGCCCATGTGGGAAAGCCTCGTGGGAAAGCCTCGTGGGAAAGCCTCGAGTGAAAGCCCACAGATCCCTTGATCCACGCGAAGGTAAGTTCGACACTGCTGCTACAGCTCGGGAGGGAAAGCGAACGTCGCAGGCCCCCACTCGAGATGAGGACTGACTCCCTTGGGGAGACTCCAGAAAGTACCGCAAGATCCATGTCAGCACTAGAGAGGAATGCTCAGGTTCCGGCAGCCGACTCCACACCAAGATCTTAGGCCCCGCATCGACGGGAGAGGAATCCCGAGAGGCCCCCGAGCAACTCGAATGGGGACTGGAATTTCCTGAGGCCACCAGAGCGGGTCCCTGAGGTCCCCGTCGTAAGTCGAGAGTGCCCTGCCACAACTAGAGAAATCCAGGACGTTCTCCCCTCCAGGCGAGATGAGGCCCATTTCCGCTGAGGCGACTTGAGGCTAATCACATCCTAACATCTGGAACTTCCAAAGGGTCTTTCACACCCTTGCTGCAACTCAAGAAGTTCCCCGACATACCCGTTTCCACTCGAGAGGAAACACGCGAGTCCCGCCCACATCCAGAGGAGCCCCGTTTCCGCCTCCTGGCTCGAGAGGAGGGATCCTTCCCCTGCGTGATCGGGAATAATTTCCCGGCTTTCCCGTCGCATCTCAAGAGGAGGCGCTCTCCACAGGAAAGGAGAGAGGAACTCCAGGGTCGTGCCACCATTCCCAGAGTCCCCCAGATGCCTCAGTCCATTCCAGGGAAAACTCTTTTCCCTGCACTGTCTCGACTTTCAAGCCGAGGATCGACTCACACCACGGTGGCTCGTGGACAGCCCAGTAGGAAAGCCTCGTGGAAAAGCCTCCTGGGAAAGCCTTGAGGAAAGCCACAAATCCCTTGATCCATGCGAAGGGAAGTGTGACACTGCTGCTACAGCTCGGGAGGAAATCGCACGTGCATGCCCCTCACTCGAGACGAGGACTGTCTACCCTGGGGAGACTGCAGAGGTACCCCAAGATCCATGTCAGCACTGGAGAGGAATCCTCAGGTTCTGGGCACCCACTCCACACCTGTCTTAGGCCCCGGCATCGACGGAGAGGAATCCCGAGAGGCCTCCGAGCAACTCGCGTGGGGACTGGCCTTTCCTGAGGCCTCCAGAGCGGGTCCCTGAGGACCCTGTCCTAAGTCGAGAGCACCTGCCTGCAACTCGAGAAAATCCAGGAGGTTCTCCACTCCAGGCGAGGTGAGGCCCATTTCCGCTGAGGCGTCTCGAGGCTAATCACACCTAACTTCTGGAACTTCCAAAGGGTCCTTCACACCCTTGCTGCAACTCAAGAAGTACCCCGACTTACCCGTCTCCAAACGAGAGGAAGTACGAGAGTCCCGCCCACATCCAGAGGTGCCCCGTTTCCGCCTCCTAGCTCGAGAGAGGGATCCTTTCCCTGCGTGGTCGGGAAAGAATTTCCGGCGTTCCCGTTGCATCTCAAGAGGAGGTGCTCTCCACAGGAAAGGCGAGAGGAACTCCAGGGTCGTGCCACCATTCCCAGAGTCCCCCAATGTCTCAGTCCATTGTTTTCCCTGCACTGCCTCGACTTTCAAGCCGAGGTTCGACTCACACCACGGTGCCACGTGGGACAGCCCTGTGGGAAAGCCTCATGGGAAAGCCTCGTGGGAAAGCCTCGAGGGAAAGCCACAGATCCCTTGATCCACGCGAAGGAAAGCGTGACACTGCTGCTACAGCTCGGGAGGAAATCGCACGTGCATGCCCCCACTCGAGACGAGAACTGACTCCCCTGGGGAGACTTCAGAAGTTCCCCATGATTCATGTCAGCACTGGAGAGGAATCCTCAGGTTCCGGCACCGACTCCACACAAGGTCTTAGACCCCGGCATCGACGGGAGAGAAATCCCGAGAGGCCCCCGAGCAACTCGCATGGGGACTGGCCTTTCCTGAGGCCACCAGAGGCGGGTCCCTGAGGTCCCACTCGTAAGTCGAGAGCACCTGCCTGCAACTAGAGAAAATCCAGGAGGTTCTCCCCTCCAGGGGAGATGAGGCCCATTTCCGCAGAGGCGTCTCGAGGCTAATCACATCTAACATATGGAACTTCCAAAGGTTCCTTCACACCCTTGCTGCAACTCAAGAAGTTCCCCGACATAACCCGTCTCCACTCGAGAGGAAGCACGAGAGTCCCACCCACATCCAGTGGAGTCCGGTTTCCGCCTCCTAGCTCGAGAGGAGGGATCCTTTCACTGCATGGTCGGGAAAGAATTTCCGGCCTTCCCGTTGCATCTCAAGAGGATGCGCTCTCCACAGGAAAGTCGAGAGGAACTCCTTGGTTGTGCCACCATTTGCCAGAGTCCCCCAGATGTCTCAGTCCATTCCAGGGAAACCTGTTCTCCCTGCACTGCCTCGACTTTCAAGCCGAGGTTCGACTCACACCACGGTGGCACATGGGACAGCCCTGTGGGAAAGCCTCGTGGGAAAGCCTCGAGGGAAAGCCACAGATCCCTTGATCCACGCGAAGGGAAGCGTGACACTGCCTTCTACAGCTCGGGAGGAAAGCGCACGTGCATGACCCCACTCGAGACGAGGACTGACTCCCCTGGGGAGACTCCAGAAGTACCCCAAGATCCATGTAAGCACTGGAGAGGAATCCTCAGGTTCCGGCACCGACACCACACATGGTCTTGTGCCCCGTCATCGATGGGAGAATATCCGGAGACACCCCCGAGCAACTCGCATGGGGACAGGCCTTTCCTGAGGCCACCAGACCGGGTCCCTGAGGTCCCCGTCGTAACTCGAAAGCACCTGCCGCAACTCGAGAGAATCCAGGAGGTTCTCCCGTCCAGGCGATATGATGCCCATTTCCGTTGAGGCATCTCGAGGCTAATCACACCTAACCTCTGGAACTCCAGAGGGTCCTTCACACCCTTGCTTCACCTCAAGAAGTTCCCCGACATACTCGTCTCCACTCGAGAGAAAGCACGAGAACCCCGCCGACATCCAGAGGAGCCCCGTTTCCGCCTCATAGCTCGAGAGGAGGGATCCTTTCCCTGCGTGGTCGGGACAGAATTCCCGGCGTTCCCGTCGCATCTCAAGAGGAGGCGCTCTCCACTGGAAATTCGAGAGGAATTCCAGGGTCGTGTCACCATTCCCCAGAGTCCCCCAGATATCTCTGTCCATTCCAGGGAAACCTGTTTTCCCTGCACTGCCTCGACTTTCAAGCCGAGGATCGACTCACACAACGGTGGCACGTGGGACAGACCAGTGGGAAAGCCTCGTGGGGAAAGCCTCGAGGGAAGGCTTCGAGGGAAAGCCACAGATCCCTTGATCCACGCGAAGGGAAACGTGACACTGCCGCTACTGCTCGGGAGGAAATGGCCCCTGCATGCCCCCAATGGAGACGAGTACTGACTCCCCTGGGGAGACTCCAGAAGTACCCCAAGATCCATGTCAGCACGGGAGAGGAATCTTAAGGTTCCGGCACCGACTCCACACAAGGTCTTAGGCCCCGCCATCGACGGGAGAGGAATACCGAGAGGCCCCCGAGCAACTCGCATGGGGACTGGTCTTTTCTGAGGCCACCAGAGCGGGTCTCTGAGGTCCCCGACCTAAGTCGAGAGCACCTGCCGCAACTCGAGAAAATCCAGGAGGTTCTCCACTCCGGGCGAGATGAGGCCCATTTCCGCTGAGGCGTCTCGAGGCTAATCACATCTTACCTCTGGAACTTCGAAAGCGTCCTTCACACCCTTGTTGCAACCTAAGAAGTTCCCCGACATACCCGTCTCCACTCGAGAGGAAGCACGAGAGTCCCGCCCACATCCAGAGGAGCCCCGTTTCCGACTCCTAGCTCGAGAGGAGGGATCCTTTCCCTGCGTGGTCGGGAAAGAATTCCCGTCATTCCCCGTCGCATCTCAAGAGGAGGCGCTCTGCACAGGAAAGGCGAGAGGAACTCCAGGGTCGTGCCACATTCCCAGAGTCCCCCAGATGTCTCAGTCCATTCCAGGGAAACCTGTTTTCCCTGCACTGCCTCGACTTTCAAGCCGAGGATCAACTCACACCACGGTGGCACTTGGGACAGCCCTTTGCGAAAGCCTCGTGGAAAGCCACAGATCCCTTGATATACGCGAAGGGAAGCGTGACACTGCTGCTACAGCTCGGGAGGAAAGCGCAAATGTATGCCCCCACTCGAGACGAGGACTGACTCCCCTGGAGAGACTCCAGAAGTACCCCCAAGATCCATGTCAGCACTGGAGAGAAATCCTCAGGTTTCCGGCACCGACTCCACACAAGATCTTTGGCCCCGGCATCGAGGGGAGAGGAATCCCGAGAGGCCCCAGAGCAACTCGCATGGGGATGGCCTTTCCTGAGGCCACCAGAGCGTGTCCCTGAGGTCCCCGTCGTAAGTCGAGAGCACCTGCCGCAACTCGAGAAAATCCAGGAGGTTCTCACCTCCAGGCGAGATGAGGCCCATTTCCGCTGAGGCGTCTCGAGACTAATCACACCTATACCTCTGGAACTTCCAAAGGGTCCTTCACACCCTTGCTGCAACTCAGGAAGATCCCCGACATACCCGTCTCCACTCGAGAGGAAGAACGAGAGTCCCGCCCACATCCAGAGGAGCCACGTTTCCGCCTCCTAGCTCGAGAGGAGGGATCCTTTCCCTGCGTGGTCGTGAAAGAATTCCCGGCGTCCCGTCGCATCTCAAGAGGAGGTGCTCTCCACAGGAAAGGCGAGAGGAACTCCAGGGTCGTGCAACCATTCCAGAGTCCCCCCAGATGTCTCAGTCCATTCCAGGGAAACCTGTTTTCCCTGCCCTGCCTCGACTTTCAAGCCGAGGATCGACTCACACCACGGTGGCACGTGGGACAGCCCCTGTGGATAAGACTCGTGGGAAAGCCCTGTGGGAAAGCCTAGTGTGAAAGTCACAGAGGAACTCGAGGGTCGTGCCACCATTCCCAGAGTCCGCCAGAAAATTCCTTGTCGGGAATTTTATTGGCCTTCCGCGTAAACCTAGCTATTCAGCCTTTTTCCTCCAGTTAATCTTCTTACTACCCTATAATTTCTTAATCTAATCTTACATTAATAAATACACAAGACTTTCCACGTCAACGCCGTCCATCCGTCAAATTCCCTGGATGCAGCGTGGCTGGACACCGGCACACTGAGATATCTGGGGGACTCTTGGAATGATGGCACGACACTGGAGTTTCTCTCGCCTTTCCTGTGGAGAGCGCCTCCTCATGAGATGCGACGGGAACACCGGGAATTCTTTCCGGAACATACAGGGAAAGGATACCTGACCGCGAGGTACGAGGCTGAAACGGGGCTCCTCTGGATGTGGTCGGGACTCTTGTTCTTCCTCTCGAGTGGAGAGGGGTATGTCGGGGATCTTCTTGAGTTGCAGCAAGGGTGTGAAGGACCCTTTGGAAGTTCCAGAGGTTAGGTGTGATTAGACTCGAGACACCTCAGCGGAAATGGGCCTCATCTCGCCTGCAGGGAGAACCTCCTGGGTTTTCTCGAGTTTCAGCAGGTGCTCTCCAGTTACGACCGGGACTTATGTAACCCGCTCTGGTCCGCTCAGGTAATGCCAGTCGACTTGGAGTTGCTAAGGGGCCTCTCGGGATTCCTCTCCGGTCGATGACGGGCCTAAGACCTTGTTTGGAATCGGTGCCCGAACCTGAGGTTTCCTCTCCAGTGCTGACATGGATCTTGGGGTACTACTGGAGTCTCCACAGGGTAGTCATCTTCATCTCCAATGGGGGCATGCACGTGCGCTTTTCTCCCGAGCATTAGGAGCACAGTCAATTTTTCCCGTTGGGTTGATCAAGGGGTTTCTTGTTTCCCTCGAGGCTTTCCCACGAGCTTTCCCACGAGGCTTTCCCCACAGCGGCTGTCCCACGTGCCACCATCGTGTGAGTCAGTCCTCCCCGTGAACGTCGAGCAGTGAAGGGTAAACAATTCCTCTGGAAAGGACTGAGACATCTGGGGGACTCTTGGAATGGTGGAACGACCTGGAGTTCCTCTCACCTTTCTTGTGGAGCGTGCCTCCTCTTGAGATGCGACAGGTACGACAGGAATTTTTCCCGGCCAATCAGGGAAAGGATCCTCATCTTGAGCCAGGAGGGGGAATTGGGGCTCCTCTGGATGTGGGTGGTACCCTGGTGATTCCTATGGAGTGGCGACGGGTCTCTCCTGGAACCTCTTGAGTTGCAGCTAGGGTGTGAAGGACCCTTTGGAAGTTCCAGAGGTTAGGTGTGATTAGCGTTGAGACGCCTCAGCGGAAATGGGCCTCATCTCGCCTGGAGGGGAGAACCTAATGATTTTCTCTAGTTGCGGCAGGTGCTCTCGACTTACGACGGGGACCTCAGGGACCCGCTCTAGTGGCCTCAGGAAGGCCAGGAGCCATGCGAGTTCCTCGGGGCCTCTCAGGATTCCTCTCCCTTCGATGCCGGGGCCTAAGACCTTGTGTGGAGTCGGTGCCGGAACCGGAGGATTCCTCTCCAGTGTGGACATGGATCTTGGGTACTTCTGGAGTCTCCCCAGGGGAGTTAGTCATCGTCTTGTGTGGGGCATGAACGTGCGCTTTCCTCCGAGCTGTAGCAGCAGTGTCACGCTTCCCTTTGCATGGATCAAGGGATCTGTGGCTTTCCCTCGTGGCTTTCCCACGAGGCTTTCCCACAGGGCTGTTTCATGTGCCATCGTGGTGTGAGTCGATCTTCGGCTAGAAATTCGAGGCAGTGCAGGGAAATCAGGTTTCCCTGAAATGGACTGAGACATCTGGGGACTCTGCGAATGGTGGCACGACCCTGGAGTTCCTCTCGCCTTTCCTGTGGAGAGCGCCTCCTCTTGAGATGCGCCAGGAACGCAGGAATTCTTTCCTGTCTACGCAGGGAAAGGATCCCTCCTCTCGAGCTAGGAGGCGGAAACGGGGCTCCTCTGGATGTGGGCGGGTCTCTGGTGCTTCCTCTCGTGTGGAACGGGTATGTCGGTGAACTTCTTGAGTTGCAGCAAGGGTGTGATGGACCCTTTGGAAGTTCCAGAGGTTAGTGTGATTAGACTCGAGACGCCTCAGCGGAAATGGGCCTCATCTCGCCTGCAGGGAGAACCTCCTCGATTTTCTCGAGTTTCAGCAGGTGCTCTCCAGTTACGACCGGGACTTATGTAACCCGCTCTGGTCCACTCAGAAATGCCAGTCGACTTGCGAGTTGCTAAGGGCCTCTCGGGATTCCTCTCCGGTCGATGACGGGGCCTAAGACCTTGTTTGGAGTCGGTGCCCGAACCTGAGGTTTCCTCTCCAGTGCTAACATGGATCTTGGGGTACTACTGGAGTCTCCACAGGGAGTCATCTTCGTCTCCAATGGGGGCATGCGCGTGCGCTTTTCTCCCGAGCATTAGGAGCAGAGTCAATTTTCCCGTTGGTTGATCAAGGGTTTCTTGTTTTCCTCGAGGCTTTCCCACGAGGCTTTCCCACAGGCTGTCCCACGTGCCACCATCGTGTGTGTCGGTCCTCCGCGTGAACGTCGAGGCAGTGCAGGGTAAACAAAGTTCCTCTGGAAAGGACTGAGACATCTGGGGACTCTTGGAATGGTGGAACGACCCTGGAGTTCCTCTCACCTTTCTTGTGGAGCGTGCCTCCTCTTGAGATGCGACAGGTACGACAGAATTCTTTCCCGCCAATCAGGGAAAGGATCCCTCACATTGAGCTAGGAGGGGAATTGGGGCTCCTCTGGATGTGGGTGGTACCCTGGTGATTCCTATGTAGTGGCGACGGGTCTCTCGTGGAACTTCTTGAGTTGCAGCTATGGTGTGAAGGACCCTTTGGAAGTTCCAGAGTTAGGTGTGATTAGCCTCGAGACGTCTCAGTGGAAATGGGCTTCATCTCGCCTGAAGGGGAGAATCTCCTTCATTTTCTCGAGTTTGTGGCAGGTGCTCTCGACTTACGACGGGACCTCAGGGACCCGTTCTGTTGGCCTTAGGAAAGACCAGTTCCCATGTGAGTTGCTAGAGGGCCTCTCGGGATTCCTCACCGGTAGATGCCGGGGCCCAAGACCTTTGTGTGGAGTGGGGCCAGAACCTGAGTATTCCTCTCCAGTGCTGACATGTTTTTTGGGATACTTCTGAAGTCTCCCAAGGGAATCAGTCCTCGTCTCGAGTGGGGGCATGCGCATGCCCCTTCCTCCCGAGCTGTAGCAGCCAGTGTCATGCTTCCCGTCGCGTGGATCAATGGATCTGTGGCTTTTCCTCTAGGCTTTTCCTAGAGGCCTTTCCCACGAGGCTTTCCACAGGGCTGTCCCCCGTGCCACCGTGGTGTGAGGCGATCCTCGGCATGAAAGTTTTAGGCACTCTGTAAAAACAAGATCCTCTGGAATGGACTGAGACATCTGGGACGCTTGAAATGGTGGCACGACCATGGAGTTCCTCTCTCCCTTCCTGTGGAGAGCGCCTCCACCTGAGATGCGACGGGAATGCCGGAAGTTCTTTCCCGACCAAGCAGGGAAAGGATCCCTCATCTCTAGCTAGGAGGATGAAACGGGGCTACTCTGGATGTGGCAGACCCTCGTGTTTCCTCTCGAGTGGAGATGGAATATGCGGGAACTTCTTGAGTTGCAGCAAGGGTGTGAAGGACCCTTTGGAAGTTCCAGAGATTAGATGTAATTAGCCTCGAGACACCTCATTGGAAATGGCCTCATCTCGCCTGGAGGGGAGAACCTCCTGGATTTTCTCGAGTTGCGGCAGTGCTCCCGACTTACACGGGACGTCAGGGACCCGCTCTGGTGGCCTTCATCAAAGCCAGTCCCCATGCCAGATGCTGGGGGCTTCTCTTGATAACTCTCCTGTTGATGCCCGGGCCGAACAACTTGTGTGGTTCGGGGCCGGAACCTGAGGTTTCCTCTGCAGTGCTGACATGGATATTGGGCTCTTCTGGAGTCTCCCCTGGAGAGTCAATCCTCCTCTCAAGTGAGCACGCACGGTGCTTTCCTCCGAGCTGTAGCAGCAGGGTCACGCTTCCCGTCGTGTGGATCAAGGATCTGTGGCTTTCCCTGGAGGCTTTCCCACGAGGCTTTCTCACAGGGCTTTCCCTCGTGCCACCGTGGTGTGAGTTGATCCTCAGCGTGAAAGTCGAGGCAGTGCAGGAAAACAGGTTCCTCTGGATTGGACTGATGCTGGGAGCCAGTATGAGGACTCCCGTCCGTGATAACGTCATGAGGAAGAAACTGACATAGGCATGGTGTGTTCAGACTTCAGGGACCCCTCTGGAATTCCTACGCACATACCCCAACAAAAATCTGCCGGCTTTTTTGCTCTGCTTTTCCACTCTTCTGACATTTCTGGAAAAGTCAATTCAGGGCTTTAGTCTTCAGCATTTGAAGAGTGTTTCAATCCAAAAACCCCTCTGAATGCTTTCTAGCCTGCCTGCAGGACTCGTACAGCTGGGCATGTGATTGTTTGAGGCCTCCTTTCCCCAGGAGGCACAGGAAGCTTAAAGCATCCTAGGAATGTAGGGGCATCCGAGGAGTCAAAATCTTTATAATAGGACTGATTAAAAGTTTCATTTTTTGGGTCAATGCTTGCTGCTAAATTTTCATATCCTTTATTTTTAGATAGAGTTGGTATATTAAAAAAAACAAGTAGTAGACCTGGTATTAGGAACATTAGATCTTTGAGTTAAGTACCTTCTTTGTTATAACCCACTGCACCTTTGTTTTATAGAGATGTAACTTTAATGCTTTAAGGAAATGCAGATTAAAGAAAAACACTTCAGAGGAAACAAAATTAACATTCATTAAGGAAGAGAGCCAAAAAGTGTTTTAACAAGCCTCTTGGCCAGAAGATAATGTAAATCACCAGAGACCTTTTGTATACAAAATGATGTACAGAAAGAGTCTGGGGTGCAAACGCTACATAATTTTGTGTTACCCATTGAACTCCATGTTTTATCAAAAGTATAAAAAGCTTTATGAACAATAAAGGATGGGCCAGTTTCTCGGACCAGTTTCTCGAACTAGTCTCTCGGCCTGGTTTCTTGAGACTCAGGCTCCCCCCGTGTCTTTTCTCTCTTTCTTCTTCTCTCCCTTTCCTTCTCTCTGCTTTTTACTTTAACTTCAGGCTGAATCTCCACCAGGGCGCGGAGGCTCGCCAGGTCTACTTACTTGCCTGGCTGTTAAGACCTGCACGAAAGGAGCTTAAGGTGAGGCACCCTTAGATATTCAAGCAGGGGCTGGTGGCCCAACGTAGATGTGAAAATTCTTTGTCTGGAATTTATTGGCCTTCCACGTAAACCAAGATATTCAGCCCTTTTCCTCCAGTTAATCTTCTTACTACACTATAATTTCTTAATCTAATCTTACATTAATAAATAAAAAAGACTTTCCACGACAACGCCGTCCATCCGTCGAATTCCCTGGATCCAGGGGCTGGACCCCGGCAGACTGAATATCTGGGGGACTCTTGGAATGGTGGCATGACCCTGGAGTTCCTCCGCCTTTCCTGTGGAGAGCGCCTCCTCATGAGATGCGACGGGAACACCGGGAATTCTTTCCCGAACATGCAGGGAAAGGATACCTGACCTCGAGGTATGAGGCGGAAACGGGGCTCCTCTGGATGTGGGCGGATTCTCGTGCTTCCTCTCGAGTGGAGTCAGGTATGTCGGGAACTTCTTGAGTTGCCAAGGGTGTGAAGGACCCTTTGGAAGTTCCAGATGTTAGGTATGGTTAGCCTCGAGACGCCTCAGAGGAAAAGGGCCTCATCTCGCCTGGAGGGGAGAACCTCCTGGATTTTCTCGAGTTGCGGCAGGTGCTCTTGACTTACTACGGGGACCTCAGGGAACCGCTGTGGCCTCAGGAAAGGCCAGTCCCCATGCGAGTTGCTCTGGGGCCTCTCGGGATTCCTCTCCCGTCGATGCCGGGGCCTAAGACCCTGTGTGGAGTCGGTGCCGGAACCTGAGGTTTCCTCTCCAGTGCTGACATGGATCTTGGGTACTTCTGAAGTCTCCCCAGGGGAGTTAGTCGTCGTCTTGTGTGGGGCATGAACGTGCGCTTTCCTCCCGAGCTGTAGCAGCAGTGCAACGCTTCCCTTCGCGTGGATCAAGGATCTGTGGCTTTCCCTCGAGGCTTCCCACGAGGCTTTCCCACAGTGCTGTCCCATGTGCCATCGTGGTGTGAGTCGATCCTCGCTAGAAATTCGAAGGCAGTGCAGGGAAATCAGGTTTCCCTGAAATGCGACTAAGACATCTGGGACTCTGGGAAATGGTGGCACGACCCTGGAGTTCCTCTCGCCTTTCTGTGGAGAGCACCTCCTCTTGAGATGCGACAGGAACGCCCGGAATTCTTTCCCGACACGCAGGGAAAAGGATCCCCTCCTCTCGATAGGAGGC
>NW_017217771.1:0-12316 GCF_001704415.2 Capra hircus | reverse complement strand
CACGTGCACGCCACACTCGCGACGAGGACTGACTCCCCTGGGAGACTCCAGAAGTACCCCAAGATCCATGTCAGAACTGGAGAGGAATCCTCAGGTTCCGGCACCGACTCCACACAAGGTCTCAGGCCCGGCATAGACGGGAGAGGAATCTAGAGGCCCCGAGCAACTCGCATGGGGACTGGCCTTTCCTGAGGCCACCAGAGCGGTCCCTGAGGTCCCGTCGTAAGTCGAGAGCACCTGCGCAACTCGAGAAAATCCAGGAGGTTCTCCCCTCCAGGCGAGATGAGGCCCATTTCCGCTGAGGCGTCTCGAGGCTAATCACACTAACCTCTGGAACTTCCAAAGGGTCCTTCACACCCTTGCTGCAACTCAAGAAGTTCCCCGACATACCCGTCTCCACTCGAGAGGAAGCACGAGAGTCCCGCCCACATCCAGAGGAGCCCCGTTTCCCCCCTCTAGCTCGAAGAAGGATCCTTTCCCTGCGTGGTCGGGAAAGAATTCCCGGCGTTCCCGTCGCATCTCAAGAGGAGGCGCTCTCCACAGGAAAGGCGAGAGGAACTCCAGGGTCGTGCCACCATTCCAGAGTCCCCAGATGTCTCAGTCCATTCCAGGGAAACCTGTTTTTCCTGCACTGCCTCGACTTTCAAGCCGAGGATCGACTCACACCACGGTGGCACATGGGACAGCCTGTGGGAAAGCCTGTGGGAAAGCTCGTGGGAAAGCCTCGAGGGAAAGCCATAGATCCCTTGATCCACGAAGGGAAGCGTGACACTGCTGCTACAGCTCGGGAGGAAAGCGCACGTGCATGCCCCACTCGAGACGAGGACTGACTCCCCTGGGGAGACTCCAGAAGTACCCCAAGATCCATGTCAGCACTGGAGAGGAATACTCAGGTTCCGGCACCGACTCCACACAAGGTCTTAGGCCGGCATCGACGGAGAGGAATCCGAGAGGCCCCGAGCAACTCGGGGACTGGCCTTTCCTGGGCCACCAGAGCGGGTCCCTGAATCCCCGTCTAAGTCGAGAGCACCCCGCAACTCGAGAAAATCCAGGAGGTTCTCCCCTCCAGGCGAGATGAGGCCCATTTCCGCTGATCTCGATAAATCACACCTAACCTCTGGAACTTCCAAAGGGTCCTTCACACCCTTGCTGCAACTCAAGAAGTTCCCCCATACCCGTCTCCCACTCGAGAGGAAGCACGAGAGTCCCGCCCACATCCAGAGGAGCCCCGCCCCTAGCTCCAGAGGAGGGATCCTTTCCCTGTTCCCGGCGTTCCCGTCGCATCTCAAGAGAAGGAGCTCTCCACAGAAAGGCGAGAGGAACTCCATCGTGCCACCATTCCCAGAGTCCCCAGATCTCAGTCCATTCAGGGAAATTTTTTCCCTGCCTCGACTTTCAAGCCGAGGATCGACTCACACCACGGTGGCACGGACAGCCCTGTGGGAAAGCCTCGTGGGAAAGCCTCGGGAAAACAAAGCCACTTGATCCACGGGAAGGGAAGCGTGACACTGCTGCTAGAGCTCAGGAGGAAAGTGCACATGCCCCCACTCGAGACGAGGACTGACTCCCCTGGGAGACTCCAACAGTACCCCAAGATCCATGTCAGCACTGGAGAGGAATCCTCAGGTTCCGGCACCGACTCCACACAAGGTTTTAGGCCCGGCATCGACGGGAGAGGAATCCGAGAGGCCCCGAGCAACTCGCAAGGGGACTGGCCTTTCCTGAGGCCACCAGAGCGGGTCCCTGAGGTCCCCGTCGTAAGTCGAGAGCACCTGCCGCAACTCGAGAAAATCCAGGAGGTTCTCCCCTCCAGGCGAGATGAGGCCCATTTCCGCTGAGGCGTCTCGAGGCTAATCACACCACCTCTGGAATTCCAAAGGGTCCTTCACACCCTTGCTGCAAGCTCAAGAAGATCCCCGACATACCCGTCTCCACTCGAGAGGAAGCACGAGAGTCCGCCCACATCCAGAGGAGCCCGTTTCCGCCTAGCTCGAGAGGAGGATCCTTTCCCTGCGTGTGCGGGAAAGAATTCCCGGCGTTCCCGTCGCATCTCAAGGAGGCGCTCTCCACAGGAAAGGCGAGAGGAAGTCCAGGTCGTGCCACCATTCCCAGATTCCCAGATGTCTCAGTCCATTCCAGGGAAACCTGTTTTCCTTGCACTGCCTGACTTTCAAGCCAGATCGACTCACACCACACGTGGGACAGCCCTGTGGGAAAAAGTGGGAAAGCCTCGAGGGAAAGCCACAGATCCCTTGATCCAGGCGAAGGGAAGCATGACACTGCTGCCACAGCTCCGGAGGTAAGCGCACGTGCATGCCCACTCAAACGAGGACTGACTCCCCTGGGGAGACTCCAGAAGTACCCCAAGATCCATGTCAGCACTGCAGAGGAATCCTCAGGTTCCGGCACCGACTCCACACAAGGTCTTAGGCCCGGCATCGATGGTAGAGGAATCCCGAGAGGCCCCCGAGCAACTCGCATGTGGACTGGCCTTTCCTGAGGCCACCAGAGCGGGTCCCTGAGGTCCCCGTCGTAAGTCGAGAGCACCTGCCGCAACTCGAGAAAATCCAGGAGGTTCTCCCCTCCAGGCGAGATGAAGCCCATTTCCGCTGAAGCGTCTGGAGGCTAATCACACCTAACCTCTGGAACTTCCAAAGGGTCCTTCACACCCTTGCTGCAACTCAAGAAGTTCCCCGACATACCCGTCTCCTCTCGATAGGAAGCACGAGGGTCCCGCCCACATCCAGAGGAGCCCCTTTCCGCCTCGTAGCTCGAGATGTGGGATCCTTTCCCTGCTTCGTCGGGAAAGAATTCCCGGCGTTCCCGTCGCATCTCAAGTGGAGGCGCTCTCCACAGGAAATGCGAGAGGAACTCCAGAGTCGTGCCACCATTCCAAGAGTCCCCTAGATGTCTCAGTCCATTCCAGAGGAACCTGTTTTCCCTGCACTGCCTCGACTTTCACGCCGAGGTTCGACTCACACCTCGGCGGCATGTGGGACAGCCCTCTGGGATAGCCTCGTGGTAAAGCCTGGAGGAAAAGCCACAGATCACTTGATCCACGCGACCGGAAGCGTGACACTGCTGCTACAGCTCGGGAGGAAAGCGCACGTGCATGCCCCCATTCGAGACGAAGACTGACTTCCCTGGGGGGGCTCCAGAAGTACCCCAAGATCCATGTCAGCACTGTAGAGGAATCCTCAGGTTCCTGCCCCAACTCCTCACAAGGTCTTTTTTTTTTTCTTTCCTTTTTACTCTTTTCTTTGCATTTATTTAAACACAGTTCTCAAAACTTTTGAGTGAAATTGGGCCTCCTTTGGTAAGCAAAGAACCTGAAAGTAGTATTTAAAAAACGAACAGGCAAAGTCTTCAGATCATCCACAACACAGGTGTAGTGTTCCCTTCTTTTTTCTCAAAACTCTGAAGCACCCAGTTTTTCCATATAGTCTTAAAAGCTAGAAGAACAAGAGTACATTTGTGGTGGAATATTATTTTCACTTGCTGATTACTAATTGAAATACCATTATCCCCTTCTAACAGCTTTAAGAAATAGCCTTTTTAAGGCATACATTGTGCAACTCATCTTATTCCCTGCTATGTATAATACAGATTACATAAAGGCTGTCAAAGTCACATTTATATAAGAATTAAGCATTTGCTGTATTGAAAGATCTTTAGTTTTTAACACTAGCAGTATAGAGTTACAGAGCGTAATTTTTATCACTTAACTGCAGGTATATTAAGTATGGTATGTTTCATGGACTCGAGGAAAACGGGCATTTTTTTCTTTAATTTACTACTGACAATCTAATCAGAACAGTTCTCCTAAGCATTGATATGTTAGAAAGAAAAGTAAAAACCAAACGTTATTGTTGCTTTTTGCCATTTGGTAGCATTTTACACACAGGCTTCAATCTTCAGAATACCCTGTATTCAGTAGAAAAACCATTTAAATGAAGTTCTGTACAATAGAAACTTCTCAGCAGTCAAAATTTTAGACTGTAAAAAAAATACATGTAAAACATACTTTTCTGAAAACACTTAACTTTGAACAAAGCACCGAACTACACAAATGCAGAATGAAAACAGCATTTCAACTCCACCAAAAGTAGTCATCATAAAAGGTGTAAAAGTCACCTAACTTCACCAGGCACTGTTCACTTTTTAAACAGGAGACAATAAAAATATTGTCCACAAACAATATCCCAACACTAGGGCAGGTTTCAGAAAGTCTTCATCTTCATGCTTTAATAGCGACGAGGTGAGTATGATCGAGATCTGGAACGTGATCTGTATCCTGCCACGACTATAGTAGGGAGAAGGTGACCGGTCTTCTGTATTTCTGATCCCTGTCTTGAGCAGCTCTCCATCCTCCTCCTCCTCCCTCCTCCTCCTCTGTACGATCTGCTGTAATAGTCCCGATCATCATAGCCTCGATCATATCCTCTGTCATAGTAATCTCGACGGCGTGAGCTGCCATAGGTAGGTCTCCCCATGTAAATTCCTGCTGTTGGAGTATGTGGTCTTTTCGTTATGGAGAAGTCAACTCTGATCCTACATCCATCAAGCTCCATTCCATTGGCACGCTCTTTTGGCTTCCTTGGCATCATCTACATTTTCAAAGTATACAAAGGCAAATCCTCTTGAACGTCTAGACTGCTGGTCATATACAATAGATACATCAGCAATTGGGCCATATTTAGAGAACATTTCTCTTAGATCTCTTTCTGTAGTATACAAGCTCAATCCAAATACTCCAAGACAACAGTTAGGATCAGGATTTGCCCGATTCCCAACATGACGCCAGCGAGTAGACATGGGAGAATGACTGTGGCTATGCTCGTCTTCGATAATCTCTGCTGTAAGATCTGCTACGAGATCTTCTATGGGACCGGGACCGAGATCGTGACCTTGTATAATGCCTCCGAGAACTTCTTCTGGATCTAGACCTAGATTCCGATCTGGACCTGGACTTTGATCTGGAACGCCTGGAATCTTCCTTGGAGCGAGACCTTGCAGGGGTATGACTTGCAGATTTCCCAGATCCATGAGCACTTCCGCTTCTGGAAGCAGAACGGGATTCCCCCTCGCCGTAGTTCTCCTCGCCGCTGTCGCTCATGACTTTCACTGCTGTCGCCGCTCGATGTGCTTCAATCGAAGCTGCCAACCTCTCGCACCTTCAGTGTAGAGGCTCCGCCGCAGCCTCACACCACACACCGGTGCCCCAGGCACTGAGAACCGAAACGCTCCGCGCCGCCTCCGCTCGGGCTCTCCACACAAGGTCTTAGGCCCCGGCATCGACGTGAGAGGAATCCTGAGAGGCCCCCTAGCAACTCCCATGGGCACTGGCCTTTTCTGAGGCCACAGGAGCGGGTCCCTGAGGTCCCCATCCTAAGACGAGAGCACCTGCTCCAACTCAAGATAATCCAGGAGGTTCTCCCCTCCAGGCGAGATGAGGCCCATTTCCCCTGAGGCATCTCGAGGCTAATCACACCTAACCTCTGGAACTTCCAAAGGGTCTTTGACACCCCTGCTGCAAGTCAAGAAGATCACCGACATACCCGTCTCCACTCGAGATGAAGCACGAGGGTCCCGCCCACATCCAGAGGAGCCCCGTTTCCGCCTCGTATCTAGAGAGGAGGGATCCTTTCCCTGCGTGGTCGGGAAAGAATTCCTGGCGTTCCCGTCGCATCTCAAGAGGAAGTGCTCTCCACAGGAAAGGCCAGAGGAACTCCAGGGTCGTGCCACCATTCCAAGAGTTCCCCAGATGTCTCAGTCCATTCCAGAGGAACCTGTTTTCCCTGCACTGCCACGACTTTCACGCCGAGGATCGTCTCACACCAAGGTGGCATGTGGGACAGCCCTGTGGGAAAGCCTCATGGGAAAGCCTAGAGGGAAAGCCACAGATCCCTTGATCCACGCGACGGGAAGCGTGACACTGCTGCTACCGCTCGGGAGGAAAGCGCACGTGCATGCCCCCACTCGAGACGAGGACTGACTCCCCTGGGGAGACTCCAGAAGTACCACAAGATCCATGTCAGCACTGGAGAGGAATCTTCAGGTTCCAGCCCCGACTTCACACAAGGTCTTAGGCCCCGGCATCGACAGGAGAGGAATCCTGAGAGGCCCCTAGAAACTTGAATGGGGACTGGCCTTTCCTGAGGCCACCAGAGCTGGCCCCTGAGGTCCCCGTCGTAAGTCGAGAGCACCTGCCGCAACTCGAGAAAATCCAGGAGGTTCTCCCCTCCAGGCGAGATGAGGCCCATTTCCACTGAGGTGTCTCGAGGCTAATCACACCTAACCTCTGGAACTTCCAAAAGGTACTTTACACCCTTGCTGCAACTCAAGAAGTTCCCCGACATACCCGTCTCCACTCGAGAATAAGCAAGATGGTCCCCCCACATCCACAGGAGGCGCGTTTCCGCCTCGTCGCTCGAGATGAGGGATCCTTTCCTTCCGGGGGCCAGCGTGAGGAATTCCGCCTATGGCAAAGGTCATGAGGAAGGAGGCTTGGCATGCCAAAGGCGTGATCAAGCCTCAGGTAACCCCCTGTTCCCGAGCATCGAACCCCAAAACCAGAGTCTGTTTTATGCTCTCACCTACACTTCTGACTTTACGGGGGCTCTCCCCCATAACTGTTTCTCTCGGAGAAGAAGTAAACGTGCAGCTTCAAGGCAATAAATATTCTTGGGCATGACAAGAGTGTTTCAGCTTGCCGACTCCTCTGAAGGTTATCTAGCCCACCTTTATAGGTTTGTCCGGCCACATGTGATTGTTTACAGCCTCCCAACCTGAGAGGCATGAGATGTTTTAGACTTACTAAAGGCAAATTATTTTGGGGAGTTAGAAATTATTAGTATAGTTGGTTAGGAATTATATTGGTGAAGGGTTCTTCATTTGTTGTGTCAAAAATTGCTGCTAATTCCCTGCTCTGGGTGGGACAAGGATATTTTAGGTCAAACCTCTCTGCTGACAGACCAGCTTGTGTGACAGGATTATCCATACTGCTGCCACTAGGCACAAGATTGTTTACTACCTCTCAACTGTAAACAGCACAGAGAGTTTTGGAGTATTTTGAGAGTCTTAATTAGCATAGGACTTTTTCTTCTTGTTGAGTCAATGATTGCCACCAGGCCTCCATATCCTTAGGCACTTGGGAATATATTAATCAATGTATTTGGAATATAGCAAAGGAAATATAGCAGTTTTTGATGTTAGCAATACTAGACTTTTTGAGTTAATGGATTTTCACTTTTGTAATAGATCACTGTACTTTGTTATATATCACTGTGTCCTTTCTATGTAAGAATGTAACTTTATCATATCTTAAGACTAAATAGATCTTAAGGGGAGAATTGATGAAAGGATTTTCATTTGTTAGGCTGATGTTTGCTGATAAATCTCCATGTTCCCTACCCTTATAATGAATATAACTAGTATATAGGAGAAATAAGTATTAACCTTTAAGCATATAGGAGAAATAAGAATTCACCTTTAAGACTAATCATGTTAACCTTGGGTTAAATAAATTCCTTTCTTGATTGTAACTCACTACACCCTCACCCTATAGGAATGTAACTTTATTTGGAGGGTGGTGCCTGGTTTAAGAAAAAACACCCTTGGAAGAAATAAGTTTATTTGGTTATCAGAAAGAAAGGATCATAAAATGTCAGCAGGTCTCATTCATGGCCAGAAGATGATGTAAGATCCCTAAGACCTTTTTTTTATACATTTATGTGAAGCACCTGATTTTGATAAAGGTCAGGATGCCGACTCCTGCGTGACTCTGTATTCATCCCTATGTGTAACAAGAGGTATACAAGCAAAACCAAAAATAAAGAAATCAGATCAGTTTCCGGAAAGACTGATTCCCCCATGTCGCTTCTTTTTTGCTCCCGTTTTTCTGGCTGAATTCTCTACTGGAGGATGGATGTTATTCCACGTAATCCAAGTTATTCAGCCTCTTTTTCTCCAATAATCTTCCTACTACACTATCCATTTCTAATCTCTTTATATCTGGGATTAAATATGTATATTTCCAAAGACGACGACTACGTCCCCACCTTCGAATCACCCTGGATCCACCGGGGCTGGACCACGGCACTTTCCCTGCTTGGTCGGGAAAGAATTCCCGGCGTTCCCACCGAATCTCAAGAAGAGGCGCTCTCCACAGGAAAGGCGAGAGGAATTCCAGGGTCGTGCCACAATTCCAAGAGTCCCCCAGATGTCTCAGTCCATTCCAGAGGAACCTGTTTTCCCTGCACTGCCTTGATTTTCACGCCGAGGATCGACTGGCACCACGGTGGCACGTGGGACAGCGATGTGGGAAAGCCTCGTGGGAAAGCCTCGAGGGAAAGCCCCGTGGGAAATACCTCGAGGGAAAGACACAGATCTCTTGATCCACGCGACGGGCAGAGTGACACTGCTACTGCAGCTCGGGAGGTAAGCGTTCTTGCATGATCCCGCTGAGAAGAGGACTGACACCCCTGGGGAGACTCAAGAAGTACCCCAAGAACCATGTCAGCACGGGAGAGGAATCCTCAGGTACCGGCCTCGACTTCACACAAGGTCTTAGGCCCCACCATCGACGGGAGAGGAATCCCGAGAGGCCCCGTAGCCACTCGGATGGGAACTGGCCTTTCCTGACGCCACCAGAGCGGGTCCCTGAGGTCCCAGCGTACGTTGAGAACACCTGCCACAATTCGAGAAAATCCAGGAGGTTCTCCCCACCAGGCAAGATGAGGCCAATTTCCGCTGAGGCTCTCGAGGCTAATCACACCTAAACTCTGGAAATTCCAAAGGTTCCTTAACAACCTTGCTGAAACTCAAGAAGTTCCCCGACATACCGTCTCCACTCCAGAGGAAGCACGAGGGTCCCGCCCACATCCAGAGGAGCCCCGTTTATGCCTCGGACCTCGAGATGACGGATCCTTTCCCTGCTTGGTCGGGAAAGAATTCCCGGCGTTCCCGTCCCATCTCAAGAGGAGGCGCTCTCCACAGGAAAGGCGAGCGGAACTCCAGGGTCGTACCACCATTCCAAGAGTCCCCCAGATGTCTCAGTCCATTCCAGAGGAACATGTTTTCCCTGCACTGCCTCGACTTTCAAGCCGAGGATCGACTCACACCCTGGTGGCAGGTGGGACAGCCCTGTGGGAAAGACTCTTGGGAAAGCCTTGAAGGAAAGACTTGAGTGAAAGCTACAGATCCCTTGACCACGCGTTAGGAAGCGTGACACTGCTGCTACAGCTCGGGAGGAAAGCGCACGTGCATGCCCACACTCGAGACGAGGACTGACTTCCCTGGGGAGACTCCAGAAGTACCCCAAGAACCATGTCAGCACTGGAGAGGAATCCTCAGGATCCGGCCTCGACTCCACACAAGGTCTTAGGCCCCGGCATCGACCCAAGAGGAATCCCGAGAGTCCCCCTGGCAACTTGCATGGGGACTGGCCTTTCCTGAGGCCACGAGACCGGGTCCCTGAGGTCCCCGTCGTAATTCGAGAGCACCTGCCGTAACTCGAGAAAATCCAGGAGGTTCTCCCCTACAGCAAAATGAGGCCTATTTCCACTGACGCATCTAGAGGCTAAGCACACCTAACCTCTGGAACTTCCAATGGTTCCTTCACACACTTGCTGCAACTCAAGAGCTTTCCCGACACACCCGTCTACACTCAAAGGAAGCACGAGGGTCCCGCCCACATCCAGAGAAGCCCCGATCCCCCTCGAGGCTCCAAAGGAGAGATCTTTTAAATGCTTGCATTTCCCGAGTCGAAGACCTTGTGTTGAGTTGGGACCGGAAACTGAGGATTCCTCTCCAGTGCTGACGTGGATTTTTGGGTACTTCTGGACTCTCCCCAGGGGAGTCAGTCCTCGTCTCGAGTGGGGAAATGCACGTGGGCTTTCCTCCCTAAGGTGGCAGCAGTGTCATGCTACCCGACGGGTGGATCAAGGGATGTGTGGCTTTCCCTGTAGGATTTCCCATGAGGCTTTCCCACGAGGCTAACACACAGGGCTGTCCACGTGCCACCGTGGTGTGAGTCGATCCTCGGCGTGACAGTCAAGGCAGTGCAGGTAAAAGAGTTTCCTTTGGAATGGACTCAGTCCTCTGGGGGACTCTTGGATTGGTGGCACGACCCTGGAGTTCCTCTCGCCTTTCCTGTGGAGAGCGCTTCCTCTTGAGATGCGACGGGAATGCCGGGAATTCTTTCCCGACCACGCAGGGAAAGGATCCCTCATCTCGACCTAGGAGGGAAAACGGGCTCCTCTGGATGTGGGAGGGACTCTCGTGCTTCCTCTCGAGTGGAGACGGGTATGTCGGGGAACTTCTTGAGTTGCAGCAAGGGTGTGAAGGACCCTTTGGAAGTTCCAGAGGTTTGGTGTGATTAGCCTCGAGACGCCTCAGCGGAAATGGGCCTCATCTCGCCTGGAGGGAGAACCTCCTGGAATTTCTCGAGTTGCGGCAGGTGCTCTCGACTTACGACGGGGACCTCAGGGACCCGCTCTGGTGGCCTCAGGAAAGGCCAGTCCCCATGCGAGTTGCTCGGGGGCCTCTCGGGATTTCTCTCCCGTCGGTGCCAGGGCCTAAACCTTCTGTGGAATTGGTGCCGGAACTTGAGGATTCCTGTTCTGTGCTGACATGGATCTTGGGGCACTTCTGGAGTCTCCCCAGGGGAGTCAGTCCTCGTCTCGTGTGGGGGCATGCACGTGCGTTTCCTCCCGAGCTGTAGCAGCGGTGTCATGCTTCCCTTCGCGTAGATCAAGGGATATGTGGCTTTCCCTCGAGGCTTTCCCACGAGGTTTTCCACGAGGCTTTCCCACAGGGCTGTCCCACGTGCCACCTTGGTGTGAGTCGATAATCGGCTTGAAAGTCGAGGCAGTGCAGGGAAAACAGGTTTCCCTGGAATGGACTGAGACATCTGGGGAACTCTGGGAATGGTGGCACGACCCTGGAGTTCCTCTCGCCTTTCCTGCCGAAAGCGCCTCTTCTTGAGATGTGACGGGAACGCCGGGAATTCTTGCCCGAACACGCTGTGAAATGATCCCTCCTCTCGAGCTAGGAGGCGGAAACGGGGCTTCTCTGGATGTGGGCGGGACTCTCGTGCTTCCTCTCGAGTGGAGACGGGTATGTCGGGGAACTTCTTGAGTTGCAGCAAGGGTGTGAAGGACCCTTTGGAATTTCCAGAGGTTAGGTGTGATTAGCCAGAGACGCCTCAGCGGAAATGGGCCTCATCTCGCCTGGAGGGGAGAACCTCCTGGATTTTCTCGAGCTGCGGCAGGTGCTCTCGACTTATGACGGGGACCTCAGGGACCCGCTCTGGTGGCCTCAGGAAAGGCCAGTCCCCATGCGAGTTGCTCGGGGGCCTCTCGAGATTCCTCTCCCGTCGATTCGGGGCCTAAGACCTTGTGTGGAGTCGGTGCCGGAATCTGAGGGTTCCTCTCCAGTGCTGACATGGATCTTGGGATACTTCTGGAGTCTCCCCAGGGGAGTCAGTCCTCGTCTCAAGTGGGGGCATGCACGTGCGCTTTCCTCCCGAGCTGTAGCAGCAGCGTCACGCTTCCCTTCGTGTGGATCAAGGGATCTGTGGCTTTCCCAGTAGGCTTTCCCACGAGGCCTTCCCATGAGGCTTTCCCACAGGGCTGTTCCACGTGCCACCGTGGTGTGAGTCGATCCTCAGCTTGAATGCCGTGGCAGTGCAGGGAAAGCATGGAAAACAGGTTTCCCTGGAAAGGACTGAGACATCAGGGGGACTTTGGGTATGGTGGCACGACCCTGGAGTTCCTCTCGCCTTTCCTGTGGAGAGCGCCTCCTCTTGAGATGCGACGGGAACGCCGGAAATTCTTTCCCGTACACGCAGGGAAAGGATCCCTTCTCTCGAGCTAGGAGGAGGAAACGGGGCTCCTCTGGATGTGGGCGGGACCTCGTGCTTCCTCTCGAGTGGAGACGGGTATGTCGGGGAACTTCTTGAGTTGCAGCAAGGGTGTGAAGGACCCTTTGGAAGTTCCAGTGGTTAGGCGTGATTAGCCTTGAGATGTCTCAGCGGAAAGGGGCCTCATCTCTCCTGGAAGGGAGAACCTCCTGGATTTTCTCTAGTTTCGGCAGGTGCTCTCGACTTACGACGGGGACCTCAGGGACCCGCTCTGGTGGCCTCAGGAAAGGCCAGTCCCCATGCGAGTTGCTCAGGGCCTCTCGGGATTCCTCTCCCGTCGATGCCGGGGCCTAAGACTTGTGTAGAGTCGTAGCTGAGGAGTCCTATCCAGTGGGATGGAACTCTGGGATACTTCTTGAGTCTCCCCAGGGCAGTCAGTCCTCGTTACTAGTG
>NW_017217770.1:0-12317 GCF_001704415.2 Capra hircus | reverse complement strand
GCAACAAGGGTGTGAAAGACCCTTTGGAAGTTCCAGATATTAGATGTGATTAGCCTCCAGACACCCCCCGAGCTTCTTCTCTTCGCCTGGAGGGGAGAACCTCCTGGATTTTCTCGAGTTTGCGGCAGGTGCTCGAATTATAATGGGGACGAACTGGGTGTGCCTCAGAATTATTCTCTGGTGCCTCCGGCCCCTCCCTCTGTGGTGCTTCCAAGACTCGTGAGTCTCTAGGAATGCCGGTGGCCTAAGACATTGTGTGGAGTCGGTGCCGGAACCTGAGGATTCCTCTCCAGTGCTGACATGGATCTTCGGGTACTTCTGGAGTCTCCCCAGGGGAGTCAGTCCTCGTTTCGAGTGGGGGCATGCACGTGCGCTTTCCTCCCGAGCTGTAGCAGCAGTGTCACACTTCCCTTCGCGTGGATCAAGGGATCTGTGGCTTTCCCTAGAGGCTTTCCCACGAGGCTTTTCCCACAGGGCTGTCCCACGTGCCACCGTGGTGTGAGTCGATCCTCGGCTTGAAAGTCGAGGCAGTGCAGGGAAAACTGGTTTCCCTTGAATGGACTGAGACATCTGGGGGACTCTGGGAATGGTGGCACGACCCTGGAGTTCCTCTCGCCTTTCCTGTGGAGAGCGCCTCCTCTTGAGATGCGACGGGAACGCCGGGGAATTCTTTCCCGAACACGCAGGGAAAGGATCCCTCCTCTTGAGCTAGGAGCCGGAAACGGGGCTCCTCTGGATGGGGCGGGACTCTCGTGCTTCCTCTCAGTGGAGACGGGTATGTCGGGGAACATCTTGAGTTGCAGCAAGGGTGTGAAGGACCCTTTGGAAGTCCCAGATGTTAGATGTGATTAGCCTCGGGACCCCTCAGCGGAAATGGGCCTCATCTCGCCTGGAGGGAAGAACCTCCTGGATATTCTCGAGTTGCGGCAGGTGCTCTCGTATTATAATGGGGACCTCAGGGACCCGCTCTGGTGGCCTCAGGAAAGGCCAGTCCCCATGGGAGTTGCACGGGGGCCTCTCGGGATTACTCTCTCGTCGATGCTGGGGCCTAAGACCTTGTGTGGAGTCGGTTGCCGAAACCTGAGGATTCCTCCCCAGTGCTGACATGGATCTTGGGGTACTTCTGGAGTCTCCACAGGGGAGTCAGTCCTCGTGTCGAGTGGGGGCATGCACGTGCGCTTTCCTCCCGAGCTGTAGCAGCAGTGTCGCGCTTACCCTTCCCGTGATCAAGGGATCTGTGGCTTTCCCTCGAGGCTTTACCACTAGGCTTTCCCACAGGGATGTCCCACGTGCCACCGTGGTGTGAGTCGATCCTCGGCTTGAACGTCGAGGCAGTGCAGGGAAAACAGGTTTCCCTGGAATGGACTGAGACATCTGGGGACTCTGGGAATGGTGGCACGACCCTGGAGTCCTCTGCCTTTCCTGTGGAGAGCACCTCCTCTTGAGTTGCGACGGAAACGCCTTCGGAATTCTTTCCCGACCACGCAGGGAAAGGAACTCTCCTCTCGAGCTAGGAGGGGGAAACCGGGTTCCTCTGGATGTGGGCGGGACTCTCGTGCTTCCTCTCGAGTGGAAACGGGTATGTCGGGGAACTTCTTGATTTGCAGCAAGGGTGTGAAGGACCCTTTGGAAGTTCCAGGTGTTGGATGTGTTTAGCCTCGAGACGCCTCAGCGGAAATGGGCCTCATCTCGCCTGGAGGGTAGAACCTCCTGGATTTTTTCGATTTGTTGGCAGGTGCTCTCGACTTACGATGGGGACCTCAGGGACCCGCTCTGGTGGCCTCAGGAAAGGCCAGTCCCCATGCGAAGTTGCTCGGGGGCCTCTCGGGATTCCTCTCCCGTCGATACTGGGGCCTAAGATCTAGTGTGGATTCGGTGCCGGAACCTGAGCATTCCTCTCCAGTGCTGACATGGATCTTGGGGTACTTCTGGAGTCTCTCCAGTGGAGTCAGTCCTCGTCTCGAGTGGGGGCATGCACGAGCGCTTTCCTCCCGAGCTGTAGCAGCAGTGTCACGCTTCCCTTCACGTGGATCAAGGGATCTGTGGCTTTCCCTCGAGGCTTTCCCACGAGGCTTTCAGACGAGGCGTTCCCACGAGGCTTTCCCACAGGGCTGTCCTTCATGCCACCGTGGTGTTAGTCGATCCTCGGCTTGAAAGTCGAGGCTGTGCAGGGAAAACACGTTTCCCTGGAATGGACTGAGACATCTGGGGGACTCTGGGAATGGTGGCACGACCCTGGAGTTCCTCTCGCCTTTCCTGTGGAGAGCGACTCCTCTTGAGATGCAACGGGAACGTCGGGAATTCTTTCCCGACCACGCAGGGAAAGGATCCCTCCTCTCGAGCATGGGGGCGGAAACGGTACTCCTCTGGATGTGGGTGGGACTCTCGTGTTTCCAATCGAGTGGAGACGGGTATGTCGGGGAACTTCTTGAGTTGCAGCAAGGGTGTGAAGGACCCTTTGGAAGTTCCAATTGTTAGATGTGATTAGCCTCGAGACGCCTCAGCGGAAATGGGCCTCAACTCGCCTGAGGGGAGAACCTCCTGGATTTTCTCGAGTTGCGGCAGGTGCTCTCGACTTACGACCGGGACCTCAGGGACCCGCTCTGGTGGCCTCAGGAACGGCCAGTCCCCATGCGAGTTCCTCGCGGGCCTCTCGGGATTCCTCTCCCGTCGATGCCGGGGCCTAAGATCTTGTGTGGAGTGGGTGCCGGAACCTCAGGATTCCTCTCCAGTGCTGACATGGATCTCGGGGTACTTCTGGAGTCTCCCCAGCGGAGTCAGTCCTCGTCTCGAGTGGGGGCATGCACGTGTGCTTTCCTCCGAGCTGTAGCAGCAGTGTCACGCTTCCCTTCGCGTGGATCAAGGGATCTGTGGCTTTCCCTCGAGGCTTTCCCACGAGGCTTTCACACGAGGCATTCCCAAGAGGCTTTCCCACAGGGCTGTCCTACATGGCACCGTGGTGTTAGTCGATCCTTGGCTTGAAAGTCGAGGCTGTGCAGGGAAAACAGGTTTCCATGGAATGGACTGATACATCTGGGCGACTCAGGGAATGGTGGCACGACCCTGGAGTTCCTCTAACCTTTCTAGTGGAGAGTGCCTCCTCTTGAGATGCGACGGGATCGCCTGGAATTCTTTCCCGAGCACGCAGGGAAAGGATCCCTCCTCTCGAGCTAGGAGGCGGCAATGGGGCTCCTCTGGATGTGGGCGGGACTCTCGTGCTTCCTCTCGAGGGGAGACGGGTATGTCGGGGAACTTCTTGAGTTGCAGCAAGGGTGTGAAGGACCCTTTGGAAGTTCCAGAGGTTAGTTGTGATTAGCCTGGAGACGCCTCAGCGGAAATGGGCCTCATCTGGCCTGGAGAGGAGAACCTCCTGGATTTTCTCGAGTTGCGGCAGGTGCTCTCGACTTTCCACGGGGACCTCAGGGACCCGCTCTGGTGGCCTCAGGAAAGGCCAGTCCCCATGCAAGTTGCTCAGGGGCCTCTCGGGATTCCTCTCCGGTCGATGCCGGGGCATAAGACCCTGTGTGGAGTCGGTGCCGGAACCTGAGGATTGCTCTCCAGTGCTGATATCGATATTGGGGTACTTCTGGAGTCTCCCCAGGGGAGTCAGTCCTCGTCTCGAGTGGGGGCATGCACCTGCTCTTTCCTCCCGAGCTGTAGCAGCAGTGTCACGCTTCCCGTCGCGTGGATCATGGGATCAGCGACTTTCCCTCGAGGCTTTCCCATGAGGCTTTCCCAAGAGGCTTACCCACAGGGCTGTTCCACGTGCCACCGTGGTGTGAGTCGATCCTCGGTTTGAAAGTCGAGGCAGTGCAGGGAAAACAGCTTACCCTGGCATGGACTGAGACATTTGCGGGACACTGGGAATGGTCGCACTACCCTGGAGTTCCTCTCGCCTTTCCTGTGGGAGTGCCTCCTCTTTAGATGCGACGGGAACGCCGGGAATTCTTTCCCGATCACGCAGGGAAAGGATCCCTCCTCTCCAGCTATGAGGCGGAATCGGGGCTCCTCTGGATGTGGGCGGGACTCTGGTGCTTCCTCTCGAGTGGAGACGGGTATGTCGGGGAACTTCTTGAGTTGCAGCAAGGGTGTGAAGGACCCTTTGGAAGTTCCAGGTGTTAGATGTGTTTAGCCTCGAGACGCCTCAGCGGAAATGGGCCTCATCTCGCCTGGAGGGGAGAACCTCCTGGATTTTGTCGAGTTTCGGCAGGTGCTCTCGACCTACGACGGGGACCTCAGGGACCCGCTCTGCTGGCCTCAGGAAAGGCCAGTCCCCATCCGAGTTGCTCGCGGGCCTCTCGGGATTCCTCTCCCGTCGATGCCGGGGCCTAAGATCTTTTGTGGAGTGGGTGCCGGAACCTGAGGATTCCTCTCCAGTGCTGACATGGATCTTGGGTACTTCTGGAGTCTCCCCAGGGGAGTCAGTCCTCGTCTCGAGTGGGGGCATGCACGTGCGCTTTCCTCCCGAGCTGTAGCAGCAGTGACGCGCTTCCCTTCGCGTGGATCAAGGGATCTGTGGCTTTCCCTCGAGGCTTTCCCACTAGGCTTTTCCACAGGGCTGTCCCACGTGCCACCGTGGTGTGAGTCGATCCTCGGCTTGAAAGTCGAGGCAGTGCAGGGAAAACAGGTTTCCCTGGAATGGACTGAGACATCTGGGGGACTCGGAATGGTGGCACGACCCTGGAGTCCTCTGCCTTTCCTGTGGAGAGCACCTCCTTTTGAGATGCGACGGAAACGCCTGGAATTCTTTCCCGACCACGCAGGGAAAGGAACCCTCCTCTCGAGCTAGGAGGGGAGAAACGGGGTTCCTCTGGATGTGGGCGGGACTCTCGTGCTTCCTCTCGAGTGGAGACGAGTATGTCGGGGAACTTCTTGATTTGCAGCAAGGGTGTGAAGGACCCTTTGGAAGTTCCAGGTGTTAGATGTGTTTAGCCTCGAGACACCTCAGCGGAAATGGGCCTCATCTCGCCTGGAGGGGAGAACCTCCTGGATTTTCTCGATTTATGGCAGGTGCTCTCGACTTACGATGGGGACCTCAGGGACCCGCTCTGGTGGCCTCAGGAAAGGCCAGTCCCCATGCGAGTTGCTCGGGGGCCTCTCGGGATTCCTCTCCCGTCGATACTGGCGCCTAAGATCTAGTGTGGATTCGGTGCCGGAACCTGAGCATTCCTCTCCAGTGCTGACATGGATCTTGGGGTACTTCTGGAGTCTCTCCAGTGGAGTCAGTCCTCGTCTCGAGTGGGGGCATGCACGAGCGCTTTCCTCCCGAGCTGTAGCAGCAGTGTCACGCTTCCCTTCACGTGGATCAAGGGATCTGTGGCTTTCCCTCGAGGCTTTCCCACGAGGCTTTCAGACGAGGCGTTCCCACGAGGCTTTCCCACAGGGCTGTCCTTCATGCCACCGTGGTGTTAGTCGATCCTCGGCTTGAAAGTCGAGGCTGTGCAGGGAAAACACGTTTCCCTGGAATGGACTGAGACATCTGGGGGACTCTGGGAATGGTGGCACGACCCTGGAGTTCCTCTCGCCTTTCCTGTGGAGAGCGACTCCTCTTGAGATGCGACGGGAACGTCGGGAATTCTTTCCCGACCACGCAGGGAAAGGATCCCTCCTCTCGAGCATGGGGGCGGAAACGGTACTCCTCTGGATGTGGGTGGGACTCTCGTGTTTCCAATCGAGTGGAGACGGGTATGTCGGGGAACTTCTTGAGTTGCAGCAAGGGTGTGAAGGACCCTTTGGAAGTTCCAATTGTTAGATGTGATTAGCCTCGAGACGCCTCAGCGGAAATGGGCCTCAACTCGCCTGAGGGGAGAACCTCCTGGATTTTCTCGAGTTGCGGCAGGTGCTCTCGACTTACGACCGGGACCTCAGGGACCCGCTCTGGTGGCCTCAGGAACGGCCAGTCCCCATGCGAGTTCCTCGCGGGCCTCTCGGGATTCCTCTCCCGTCGATGCCGGGGCCTAAGATCTTGTGTGGAGTGGGTGCCGGAACCTCAGGATTCCTCTCCAGTGCTGACATGGATCTCGGGGTACTTCTGGAGTCTCCCCAGCGGAGTCAGTCCTCGTCTCGAGTGGGGGCATGCACGTGTGCTTTCCTCCGAGCTGTAGCAGCAGTGTCACGCTTCCCTTCGCGTGGATCAAGGGATCTGTGGCTTTCCCTCGAGGCTTTCCCACGAGGCTTTCACACGAGGCATTCCCAAGAGGCTTTCCCACAGGGCTGTCCTACATGGCACCGTGGTGTTAGTCGATCCTTGGCTTGAAAGTCGAGGCTGTGCAGGGAAAACAGGTTTCCATGGAATGGACTGATACATCTGGGCGACTCAGGGAATGGTGGCACGACCCTGGAGTTCCTCTAACCTTTCTAGTGGAGAGTGCCTCCTCTTGAGATGCGACGGGATCGCCTGGAATTCTTTCCCGAGCACGCAGGGAAAGGATCCCTCCTCTCGAGCTAGGAGGCGGCAATGGGGCTCCTCTGGATGTGGGCGGGACTCTCGTGCTTCCTCTCGAGGGGAGACGGGTATGTCGGGGAACTTCTTGAGTTGCAGCAAGGGTGTGAAGGACCCTTTGGAAGTTCCAGAGGTTAGTTGTGATTAGCCTGGAGACGCCTCAGCGGAAATGGGCCTCATCTGGCCTGGAGAGGAGAACCTCCTGGATTTTCTCGAGTTGCGGCAGGTGCTCTCGACTTTCCACGGGGACCTCAGGGACCCGCTCTGGTGGCCTCAGGAAAGGCCAGTCCCCATGCAAGTTGCTCAGGGGCCTCTCGGGATTCCTCTCCGGTCGATGCCGGGGCATAAGACCCTGTGTGGAGTCGGTGCCGGAACCTGAGGATTGCTCTCCAGTGCTGATATCGATATTGGGGTACTTCTGGAGTCTCCCCAGGGGAGTCAGTCCTCGTCTCGAGTGGGGGCATGCACCTGCTCTTTCCTCCCGAGCTGTAGCAGCAGTGTCACGCTTCCCGTCGCGTGGATCATGGGATCAGCGACTTTCCCTCGAGGCTTTCCCATGAGGCTTTCCCAAGAGGCTTACCCACAGGGCTGTTCCACGTGCCACCGTGGTGTGAGTCGATCCTCGGTTTGAAAGTCGAGGCAGTGCAGGGAAAACAGCTTACCCTGGCATGGACTGAGACATTTGCGGGACACTGGGAATGGTCGCACTACCCTGGAGTTCCTCTCGCCTTTCCTGTGGGAGTGCCTCCTCTTTAGATGCGACGGGAACGCCGGGAATTCTTTCCCGATCACGCAGGGAAAGGATCCCTCCTCTCCAGCTATGAGGCGGAATCGGGGCTCCTCTGGATGTGGGCGGGACTCTGGTGCTTCCTCTCGAGTGGAGACGGGTATGTCGGGGAACTTCTTGAGTTGCAGCAAGGGTGTGAAGGACCCTTTGGAAGTTCCAGGTGTTAGATGTGTTTAGCCTCGAGACGCCTCAGCGGAAATGGGCCTCATCTCGCCTGGAGGGGAGAACCTCCTGGATTTTGTCGAGTTTCGGCAGGTGCTCTCGACCTACGACGGGGACCTCAGGGACCCGCTCTGCTGGCCTCAGGAAAGGCCAGTCCCCATCCGAGTTGCTCGCGGGCCTCTCGGGATTCCTCTCCCGTCGATGCCGGGGCCTAAGATCTTTTGTGGAGTGGGTGCCGGAACCTGAGGATTCCTCTCCAGTGCTGACATGGATCTTGGGTACTTCTGGAGTCTCCCCAGGGGAGTCAGTCCTCGTCTCGAGTGGGGGCATGCACGTGCGCTTTCCTCCCGAGCTGTAGCAGCAGTGACGCGCTTCCCTTCGCGTGGATCAAGGGATCTGTGGCTTTCCCTCGAGGCTTTCCCACTAGGCTTTTCCACAGGGCTGTCCCACGTGCCACCGTGGTGTGAGTCGATCCTCGGCTTGAAAGTCGAGGCAGTGCAGGGAAAACAGGTTTCCCTGGAATGGACTGAGACATCTGGGGGACTCGGAATGGTGGCACGACCCTGGAGTCCTCTGCCTTTCCTGTGGAGAGCACCTCCTTTTGAGATGCGACGGAAACGCCTGGAATTCTTTCCCGACCACGCAGGGAAAGGAACCCTCCTCTCGAGCTAGGAGGGGGAAACGGGGTTCCTCTGGATGTGGGCGGGACTCTCGTGCTTCCTCTCGAGTGGAGACGAGTATGTCGGGGAACTTCTTGATTTGCAGCAAGGGTGTGAAGGACCCTTTGGAAGTTCCAGGTGTTAGATGTGTTTAGCCTCGAGACACCTCAGCGGAAATGGGCCTCATCTCGCCTGGAGGGGAGAACCTCCTGGATTTTCTCGATTTATGGCAGGTGCTCTCGACTTACGATGGGGACCTCAGGGACCCGCTCTGGTGGCCTCAGGAAAGGCCAGTCCCCATGCGAGTTGCTCGGGGGCCTCTCGGGATTCCTCTCCCGTCGATGCTGGGGCCTAAGACCTTGTGTGGAGTCGGTGCCGGAACTTGAGCATTCCTCTCCAGTGCTGACATGGATCTTGGGGTACTTCTGGAGTCTCTCCAGTGGAGTCAGTCCTCGTCTTGAGTGGGGGCATGCACGTGCGCTTTCCTCCCGAGCTGTAGCAGCGGTGTCACGCTTCCCTTCGCGTGGATCAAGGGATCTGTGGCTTTCCCTCGAGGCTTTCCCACGAGGCTTTCACACGAGGCGTTCCCACGAGGCTTTCCCAAAGGGCTGTCCTACATGCCACCGTGGTGTTAGTCGATCCTCGGCTTGAAAGTCGAGGCTGTGCAGGGAAAACACGTTTCCCTGGAATGGACTGAGACATCTGGGGGACTCTGGGAATGGTGGCACGACCCTGGAGTTCCTCTCGCCTTTCCTGTGGAGAGCGCCTCCTCTTGAGATGCGACGGGAACGTCCGGGAATTCTTTCCCGACCACGCAGGGAAAGGATCCCTCCTCTCGAGCATGGAGCGGAAACGGACTCCTCTGGATGTGGGCGGGACTCTCGTGTTTCCAATCGAGTGGAGACGGGTTATGTCGGGGAACTTCTTGAGTTGCAGCAAGGGTGTGAAGGACCCTTTGGAAGTTCCAATTGTTAGATGTGATTAGCCTCGAGACGCCTCAGCGGAAATGGGCCTCATCTCACCTGGAGGGGAGAACCTCCTGGATTTTCTCGAGTTGCGGCATGGTGCTCTCGACATTACGACTGGGGACCTCAGGGACCCGCTCTGGTGGCCTTCAGGAAAGGCCAGTCCACCATGCGAGTTGCTCGGGGGCCTCTCGGGATTCCTCTCCGTCGATGCCGGGTCCTAAGATCTTGTGTGGAGTCGGTGCCGGAACCTGAGCATTCCTCTCCAGTGCTGACATGGATCTTGCTGGTACTTCTGGAGTCTCCCCAGGGGAGTCAGTCCTCGTCTCGAGTGGGGGCATGCACGTGCGCTTTCCTCCCGATACTGTAGCAGCAGTGTCACGCTTCTCCTTCGCGTGGATCAAGGGATCTGTGGCTTTCCCGGCTTTCCACGAGGCTTTCCCACGAGGCTTTCCCAAAGGCACAGGCTGTTCCACGTGCCACCGTGGTGTGAGACGATCCTCGGCTTGAAAAGTCGAGGCAGTGCAGGGAAAACAGGTTTCCCTGGAATGGACTGAGACATCTGGGGACTCAGGGAATGGTGGCACGACCCTGGAGTTCCTCTCGCCTTTCCTGTGGAGAGCGCCTCCTCTTGAGATGCGACGGGAACGCCGGGAATTCTTTCCCGACCACGCAGGGAAAGGATCCCTCCTCTCGAGCTAGGAGGCGGAAACGAGCTCCTCTGGATGTGGGCAGGACTCTCGTGCTTCCTCTCGAGTGGAGACGGGTATATCAGGGAACTTCTTGAGTTGCAGCAAGGTTGTGAAGGACCCTTTGGAAGTTCCAGAGGTTAGGTGTGATTAGCCTCGAGAGCCTCAGCGGAAATGGGCCTCATCTCGCCTGGAGGGGAGAACCTCCTGGATTTTCTCGAGTTGCGCAGGTGCTCTCGACTTACGACGGAGACCTCAGGGACCCGCTCTGGTGGCTCAGGAAAGGCAGTCCCCATGCGAGTTGCTCGGGGGCCTCTCGGATTCCTCTCCGTCGATGCTGGGCCTAAATCTAGTGTGGATTCGGTGCCGGAACGCTGAGCATTCCTCTCAGTGCTGACATGGATCTTGGGGCTACTTCTGGAGTCTCTCCAGTGGAGTCAGTCCTCGTCTCGAGTGGGGCATGCACGAGCGCTTCCTCCGAGCTGTAGCAGCAGTGTCACGCTTCCCTTCACGGTGGATCAAGGGATCTGTGGCTTTCCTCGAGGCTTTCCCACGAGGCTTTCAGACGAGGCGTTCCCACGAGGCTTTCCACAGGGCTGTCCTTCATGCCACCGTGGTGTTAGTCGATCCTCGGCTTGAAAGTCGAGGCTGTGCAGGGAAAACACGTTTCCCTGGAATGGACTGAGACATCTGGGGACTCTGGGAATGGTGGCACGACCCTGGAGTTCCTCTCGCCTTTCCTGTGGAGAGCGCCTCCTCTTGAGATGCGACGGGAACGCGGGAATTCTTTCCCGACCACGCAGGGAAAGGATCCCTCCTCTCGAGCTATGGGGGCGGAAACGGGCTCCTCTGGATGTGGGGGACTCTCGTGTTTCCAATCGAGTGGAGACGGGTATGTCGGGGAACTTCTTGAGTTGCAGCAAGGGTGTGAAGGACCCTTTGGAAGTTCCAATTGTTAGATGTGATTAGCCTCGAGACGCCTCAGCGGAAATGGGCCTCATCTCGCCTGGAGGGAAACCTCCTGGATTTTCTCGAGTTGCGGCAGGTGCTCTCGACTTACGACGGGGACCTCAGGGACCCGCTCTGGTGGCCTCAGGAAAGGCCAGTCCCCATGCGAGTTGCTCGCGGGCCTCTCGGGATTCCTCTCTCCGTCGATGCCGGGGCCTAAGATCTTGTGTGGAGTCGGTGCCGGAACCTCAGGATTCCTCTCCAGTGCTGACATGGATCTTGGTACTTCTGGAGTCTCCCCAGGGAGTCAGTCCTCGTCTCGAGTGGGGGCATGCACGTGCGCTTTCCTCCGAGCTGTAGCAGCAGTGTCACGCTTCCCTTCGCGTGGATCAAGGGATCTGTGGCTTTCCCTCGAGGCTTTCCGGCTTTCACACGGCTTCCCAAGAGGCTTTCCCACAGGGCTGTCCACGTGCACCGTGGTGTGAGTCGATCCTTTTGAAAGTCGAGGCAGTGCAGGGAAAACAGGTTTCCCTGGAATGGACTGAGACATCTGGGGACTCAGGGAATGGTGGCACGACCCTGGAGTTCCTCTCCTTTCCTGTGGAGAGCGCCTCCTCTTGAGATGCGACGGGAACGCCTGGAATTCTTTCCCGACCACGCAGGGAAAGGATCCCTCCTCTCGAGCTAGGAGGCGGAAACGGGGCTCCTCTGGATGTGGGCGGGACTCTCGTGCTTCCTCTCGAGTGGAGACGGGTATGTCGGGGAACTTCTTGAGTTGCAGCAAGGGTGTGAAGGACCCTTTGGAAGTTCCAGAGGTTAGGTGTGATTAGCCTCGAGACGCCTCAGCGGAAATGGGCCTCATCTCGCCTGGAGGGGAGAACCTCCTGGATTTTCTCGAGTTGCGGCAGGTGCTCTCGACTTACGACGGGGGACCTCAGGGACCCGCTCTGGTGGCCTCAGGAAAGGCCAGTCCCCATGCGAGTTGCTCGGGGCCTCTCGGGATTCCTCTCCCGTCGATGCCGGGCCTAAGATCTTGTGTGGAGTTCGGTGCCGGAACCTGAGCATTCCTCTCCAGTGCTGACATGGATCTTGGGTACTTCTGGAGTCTCCCAGGGGAGTCAGTCCTCGTCTCGAGTGGGGGCATGCACGTGCGCTTTCCTCCCGAGCTGTAGCAGCAGTGTCACGCTTCCCTTCGCGTGGATCAAGGGATCTGTGGCTTTCCTCGAGGCTTTCCCACGAGGCTTTCCCACAGGGCTGTCCCACGTGCCACCGTGGTGTGAGTCGATCCTCGGCTTGAAAGTCGAGGCAGTGCAGGGAAAACAGGTTTCCCTGGAATGGACTGAGACATCTGGGGGACTCTGGAATGGGGCACGACCCTGGAGTTCCTCTCGCCTTTCCTGTGGAGAGCGCTCCTCTTGAGATGCGACGGGAACGCCGGGAATTCTTTCCCGACCACGCAGGGAAAGGATCCCTCCTCTCGAGCTAGGAGGCGGAAACGGGGCTCCTCTGGATGTGGGCGGGACTCTCGTGCTTCCTCTCGAGTGGAGACGGGTATGTCGGGGAACTTCTTGAGTTGCAGCAAGGGTGTGAAGGACCCTTTGGAAGTTCCAGGGGTTAGGTGTGATTAGCCTCGAGACGCCTCAGCGGAAATGGGCCTCATCTCGC
>NW_017217769.1:0-12317 GCF_001704415.2 Capra hircus | reverse complement strand
CTGTAGGTATACATTTCGTGGCAAGAATAATTTAATCTCCTTTTTTGCTGGCAATATTAATCTTAAAATTAACTGATCATTTAAAAGCCTCATTCACTTTAACGAAAGCCAACTGTGTCACACTAGTCAACTTTTTCTTAGAACTGGGATTAGGATTGTTATTTTCAGCAATCAAACAAAAGGCTTTAAATCTACAAAAGTCAGTTTTAAATGTGGGCATATCCAATTAATATCACCTAATAATTTTGGAAATCATTTAAAGTTAGTAAACAATCTCTCAGCAGCTTTAAAAGGACATTATCAGTTTTAAAACTTTTGGCAGACCCAAATATAAGAAGCAAGAAAAGCTTTTTTAATGATCTTTTTATAACCCAAATCTGGTCTATAGCCTTTTAGATGACAAGTAACCATTTAATCTTAGCTTGAATACTTCCAGCAACGGGGAGCTCACTATTCACCAAGGTTTTAAACTCTCTCTCACCTCTTACTCTATAGCATTTTTATCCTGCATACCACCTTTTCTAATCCCACCAACTCCTTTTCAGTAGTATATGTTGGCCAGGAGCTGCGCTAGTCTCTCAGCAATGTAAGAAACGTTTTGTCTATTGTCTAACAGCCATGACATTTTATATCTTTAAAAAATCTTTTAAAGGCCTAGAAGCTGCAATTTTTTGCACCCAAAAAAGCTAGATCTAGATCCTCTGGGGCTTTTTTGTCTGGTTTTTCTGTCTGGTAATAAGGTAAAAGCAAAAGCTGTGCTATTTTTTAATTTTAATTGCACAGTTTTAGCAGGTGGCGATATCAAAACTTCAATTTTTTTAGTATAATCAGAATTTACTACACAAGACACTACCGAAATTTTTTGAAAAGAAAGCAAGCTATGCCCCAGCACAAGTCTTACAATGTCCTCAGGCAGGGGACTAGCCACTGGAATCTGAGTCAGGAGCTATTATTATTAAGGTGGTGGAACTGAGGTCCAGGCCTGAGCTACCTGGGGTTGTTTGGTACGGCTTGTTATCTCTGTTTAGCAAGACATTTTGGCAAAAAATGTTCTATTTGGCCTCAAGAGAAACATTTTGCATTTGTAAAGTCCTTTTTATTACGAATATTTTTCTTTTTTTTCCTGTTTTTCTTCCTTTTTCTTTTTTTTTTTTGTTGGGTGAGGCCCCTCCTGAGGGGATTTTATGCAAGGAGCAAGCTCTGTTTTAAAAGCTCTTTTGCTCAAAATATTGTCACTATCGTTTTCAAACTTAAGCAATGTTCTGGGAGGCTTTGGATATAAAGTGGGGAGTTCTTAAGCCCTGGGAAGGCGCAAGCAGAGGTTGCAGTGGTCGCCTTAAATAAGACAACTTTTTTAAAGGTTTGGTTTGTGTAGAGGGGGAGGGGGCTCTCCAGGGCGCTCGGCCGCGCGCGTCCTATAAGCACCCTCCTTCCTCGGGAGGAAGAGTACAGTCTCTCTCCTTTTGTTTGCCAATGGCAGAAAATATGATCTGCGTAATAGGTGGGAGACCCACTACGATCCACTGCTATAGTCTCTCCCATAGGCTATCTAACTAACAGCCTCATGACGGGGGTCCAGAACATTTGAAATAATATTTTACAGAGCAAAAGCATTTACAGGCCCATGCAAAGTATAATTAGTTTTCAGCTGTTTTATTACCTTTATCCAAGTATCTAAATCTCTTTTCTGGAAACCAAGGACATTGGTCTCATAACACTAGCCTTTTAATCTTTAATTTGTCTTTTTTGTTTAACAGTTACAAAATTACTTGTATAAAGAGGTGTCATTGTTTTGAGTCATTGTTACCCGTGTCAGAAAATTAAGAGTTATAGAAAAGTCTGCCTTGACAAAAAGGTTTTACCTTAGCCAAGGGGGGTTTTGTTTTAAACCCTAAGATAGCAGGTTTCTTTTCAACCTCTAGAGCACCAGGTTTCTCTTAAACCCTTGAACACTTCCCACTCGTCCTCACCCTGTCTATCCTACAGGGGGGTCCGCAGCACCCTGAGTGGGGTCCTAGCCGTCCCAAACACTCAACACTGGGGGAGTACCCGAAAGTACTCCGGGGGGAGTGATTAAGTCACTCCGGGGGAGCAACAGAGAGTGCTCCGGGGGGAGCAACAGAGAGTGCTCCGGGGGGAGCTTTTGCTCCGAGGAACCTACCTTCGAATAGCCTGTTCCGGGCACCACTTGCCGGGGTCCAGCCCGGTGGATCCAGGGAATTCGAAGGGTGGACGGCGTTGGCGTGGAAAGACTTGTTTGTTTATTAATGTAAGATTAGATTAAGAAACTATAGTGTAGTAAGAAGATTAAGTGGAGGAAGAGGGCTGAATAGCTTGGTTTACGCGGAAGGCCAATAAAATTCCAGACAAGGAATTTGCACCATGTACGTTGGGCCACCGGCGCCCGCTTGAATATCTAAGGGTGCCTCGCCTTAAGCTTCCTTTCGTGCGGGTCTTAACAGCTGGGGCAAGTAAGTAGACCTGGCGAGCCTCCGCGCCCCAGATGGAGATTCAGCCTGAAGTTAAAGTAAAGAGCAGAGAGAGGGAAGGGGGAGAGAAGAAGAGAGAGAGAGAGACATGGGGGCCAGAGTCCCAAGAAACCAGGCCGAGAGACTAGTTCGAGAAACTGGCCCCCATCCTTTATTGTTCAGAAGGCCTTTTATACTTTTGATAAAACACGGAGATCAATGGGTAACACAAAATTATGTAGCGTTCGCAACCCAGATTCTTTCCGTATATCATTTTGTATACAAAAGGTCTCAGGTGATTTACATTATCTTTTGGCCAAGAGACTTGTTAACACTTTTTGGCTCTCTTCCTTAATGAATGTTAATTTTGTTTCCCCTGAAGTGTTTTTTTTTTAATCTGCATCTCCTTAAAGCATTAAAGTTACATCTCTATAGAACAAAGGTGCAGTGGGATATAACAAAGAAGGTACTTAACTCAAAGATCTAATGTTGCTAATACCAGGTCTACTACTTGTTTTTCTATATACCAACTATATCTAAAAATAAAGGATAGGAAAATTTGGCAGCAAGCATTGACCCAAAAAATGAAACCATTTAATCAGTCCTATTCTAAAGATTTTGACTCCTCGGAAGCTCCTGCATTCCTAGGATGTTTTAAGCTTCCTGTGCCTCCTGCGGTCAGGAGGCCTCAAACAATCACATGCGCAGCTGTACGAGTCCTGCAGGCAGGCTAGAAAGCCATCGGAGGGGTTTTTGTATTGAAACACTCTTTCAAATGCAGAAGACTAAAGCCCTGAATTGACTTTTTCCAGAAAATGTCAGAAGAGTGGAAAAGCAGAGCACAAAAGCCGGCAGATTTTTGTTGGGGTACGTGCTTAGGAATTTGAAGAGGGGTCCCTGAAGTCTGAGCACGCCTTGCGTATGTCAGCTTCCTTCCTCATGACCTTGTCACGGGCGGGATTCCTCACACTGGCTCCCAGCATCTCACCCTTTTTTATTTTAAATAATTAATTATTTATGTTTAAAATCAGGTGCAGTTTGGTCGCGAGATTCCGAATGCTCTGCCGAAGAATCTAGACAATACAGGGAAGAATGATTACGAGGAGCAAGATTATAAAGAGTAGACAGAATAGTCTTTCCAGAAATGAAGTTAGAGAAAGTGTGGAAAAAGTCATTGGCTTCTCCTGCGGTGGTAAAATCTAATCGGGAGTGTTCCAAGGTCTGAATCTGGTTATGCAGTTTCCCTAAGTCTAAACTAATATCTGAGCTGTTCCAAAACACCTAAAACTTGATTTTTTAACATATTGGGCATTTACACTTGTTGAGTCAATGACCGCTCCCAAGTAACAATAACAGTTATTGTAACACAGCAAGAACATAATTATCATATCAATAAGTTGTTACAGTTACAGGACATCTTTAAAACCACAAAAAGAGCAGACATTACTTTGAGGAGTTAAACAAGATGAAAACATCCATGGTTCACAAGTCGCTACATTAGGTACCTTAAGTTTTCTGGAATCATTGGTGAAAAGAAGAACATAAGGAGAGGATAGACAAGCCAAAATAGAGTAAATAGAGTCATTTTCTGGTTGGAGTTTGCGCTGCAGCAGCTGTTAGTCCCGCCGGATCTTGATGTTTCTTTTGCCTCTTGCTGCGGTGGGAGCAGCGGCCTTCACCCCGCCCTCTGACACTGGCGCTGTTACGGGGAGTGCGGTGCACTGGGTTCCGTCAGTCAGGCTGGCCCCGCCCGCAGCTTTTGGTGCACGGCTGTTTCCCGCGGCGGTGGCGGCAGAGAAGTTCCCTTTTTCTTTTGTGGCGAATCAGTCTGTCCGGGATCCAAATTGACGAATCTGCACCCTGTGGAAAAAATATAAACACTTCCTCGACCCGCAGCAAATTCTGGGTCGGGATCTTTTTGTTATCTGGAGATCTTTTTGCTTTACCAATGGCTTTTTATTTTACTGTTCCAAACGAATCAGCATTTAACTTATTACAAAGAGAACATGTTGTAAAATCTGATGGGGGAAAACTATACTTAATTTCTCCTTTTTTAATTTTTGAATTAACAAAGCACGTGAGGGTAAATGATGCAAGATCTGATCACAAGAATTTCCTATAGCAATCTGCCAATCATCAAACATTTGAAAAGCATCAAGTTGTTTTTTGTTATATGGAATTACAATTTTTGATGGCTCTTTACTAAAAATTTAATAAATCAGTATGCTTGAATTAATCTTTTAAATTAATATGGCAGTAATTTTTTTCTTAGGCAGAGGCCATTGTTCCACCAAGTTGGGATAAGATAAAACTATTTTTGGGGGGTCATTAGATGGAACCAATGGGCCTTCTTGTCACAAGCATCCTGTAGGTATACATTTTGTGGCAAGAATAATTTAATCTCCTTTTTTGGCAATATTAATCTTAATTAACTGATCATTTAAAGCCTCATTCACTTTAACGAAAGCCAACTGTGTCACACTAGTCAACTTTTTCTTAGAACTGGGATTAGGATTGTTATTTTTCAGCAATCAAACAAAAGGCTTTAAATCTACAAAAGTCAGTTTTAAATGTGGGCATATCCAATTAATATCACCTAATAATTTTTGGAAATCATTTAAAGTTAGTAAACAATCTCTCAGCAGCTTTAAAAGGACATTATCAGTTTTAAAACTTTTGGCAGACCCAAATATAAGAAGCAAGAAAAGCTTTTTTAATGATCTTTTTATAACCCAAATCTGGTCTATAGCCTTTTAGATGACAAGTAACCATTTAATCTTAGCTTGAATACTTCCAGCAACGGGGAGCTCACTATTCACCAAGGTTTTAAACTCTCTCTCACCTCTTACTCTATAGCATTTTTATCCTGCATACCACCTTTTCTAATCCCACCAACTCCTTTTCAGTAGTATATGTTGGCCAGGAGCTGCGCTAGTCTCTCAGCAATGTAAGAAACGTTTTGTCTATTGTCTAACAGCCATGACATTTTATATCTTTAAAAAATCTTTTAAAGGCCTAGAAGCTGCAATTTTTTGCACCCAAAAAGCTAGATCTAGATCCTCTGGGGCTTTTTTTGTCTGGTTTTTCTGTCTGGTAATAAGGTAAAAGCAAAAGCTGTGCTATTTTTTAATTTTAATTGCACAGTTTTAGCAGGTGGCGATATCAAAACTTTCAATTTTTTTAGTATAATCAGAATTTACTACACAAGACACTACCGAAATTTTTTGAAAAGAAAGCAAGCTATGCCCCAGCACAAGTCTTACAATGTCCTCAGGCAGGGGACTAGCCACTGGAATCTGAGTCAGGAGCTATTATTATTAAGGTGGTGGAACTGAGGTCCAGGCCTGAGCTACCTGGGGTTGTTTGGTACGGCTTGTTATCTCTGTTTAGCAAGACATTTTGGCAAAAAATGTTCTATTTGGCCTCAAGAGAAACATTTTGCATTTGTAAAGTCCTTTTTATTACGAATATTTTTCTTTTTTTTCCTGTTTTTCTCCTTTTTTCTTTTTTTTTTTTTTGTTGGGTGAGGCCCCTCCTGAGGGGATTTTATGCAAGGAGCAAGCTCTGTTTTAAAAGCTCTTTTGCTCGAAAATATTGTCACTATCGTTTTCAAACTTAAGCAATGTTCTGGAGGCTTTGGATATAAAGTGGGGAGTTCTTAAGCCCTGGGAAGGCGCAAGCAGAGGTTGCAGTGGTCGCCTTAAATAAGACAACTTTTTTAAAGGTTTTGGTTTGTGTAGAGGGGGAGGGGGCTCTCCAGGGCGCTCGGGCCGCTGCGTCCTATAAGCACCCTCCTTCCTCGGGAGGAAGAGTACAGTCTCTCTCCTTTTGTTTGGCCCAATGGCAGAAAATATGATCTGCGTAATAGGTGGAGACCCACTACGATCCACTGCTATAGTCTCTCCATAGGCTATCTAACTAACAGCCTCATGACGGGGTCCAGAACATTTGAAATAATATTTTACAGAGCAAAAGCATTTACAGGCCCAATGCAAAAGTATAATTAGTTTTTCAGCTGTTTTATTACCTTTATCCAAGTATCTAAATCTCTTTTCTGGAAACCAAGGACATTGGTCTCATAACACTAGGCCTTTTAATCTTTAATTTGTCTTTTTTGTTTAACAGTTAAAAATTACTTGTATAAAGAGGTGTCATTGTTTTGAGTCATTGTTACCCGTGTCAGAAAATTAAGAGTTATAGAAAAGTCTGCCTTGACAAAAAGGTTTTACCTTAGCCAAGGGGGTTTTGTTTTAAACCCTAAGATAGCAGGTTTCTTTTCCAACCTCTAGAGCACCAGGTTTCTCTTAAACCCTTGAACACTTCCCACTCGTCCTCACCCTGTCTATCCTACAGGGGGGTCCGCAGCACCCTGAGTGGGGTCCTAGCCGTCCCAAACACTCAACACTGGGGGAGTACCCGAAAGTACTCCGGGGGGAGTGATTAAGTCACTCCGGGGGGAGCAACAGAGAGTGCTCCGGGGGGAGCAACAGAGAGTGCTCGCGGGGGGAGCTTTTGCTCCGAGGAACCTACCTTCGAATAGCCTGTTCCGGGCACCACTTGCCGGGGTCCAGCCCCGGTGGATCCAGGGAATTCGAAGGGTGGACGGCGTTGGCGTGGAAAGACTTGTTTGTTTATTAATGTAAGATTAGATTAAGAAACTATAGTGTAGTAAGAAGATTAAGTGGAGGAAGAGGGCTGAATAGCTTGGTTTACGGCGGAAGGCCAATAAATTCCAGACAAGGAATTTGCACCATGTACGTTGGGCCACCGGCGGCCCGCTTGAATATCTAAGGGTGCCTCGCCTTAAGCTTCCTTTCGTGCGGGTCTTAACAGCCGGGGCAAGTAAGTAGACCTGGCGAGCCTCCGCGCCCAGATGGAGATTCAGGCCTGAAGTTAAAGTAAAGAGCAGAGAGAGGGAAGGGGAGAGAAGAAGAGAGAGAGAGAGACATGGGGGGAGCCAGAGTCCCAAGAAACCAGGCCGAGAGACTAGTTCGAAGAAACTGGCCCCATCCTTTATTGTTCAGAAGGCCTTTTATACTTTTGATAAACACGGAGATCAATGGGTAACACAAAATTATGTAGCGTTCGCAACCCAGATTCTTTCCGTATATCATTTTGTATACAAAAGGTCTCAGGTGATTTACATTATCTTTTGGCCAAGAGACTTGTTAACACTTTTTGGCTCTCTTCCTTAATGAATGTTAATTTTGTTTCCCCTGAAGTGTTTTTTTTTTTTAATCTGCATCTCCTTAAAGCATTAAAGTTACATCTCTATAGAACAAAGGTGCAGTGGGATATAACAAAGAAGGTACTTAACTCAAAGATCTAATGTTGCTAATACCAGGTTTACTACTTGTTTTTCTATATACCAACTATATCTAAAAATAAAGGATAGGAAAATTTGGCAGCAAGCATTGACCCAAAAAATGAAACCATTAATCAGTCCTATTCTAAAGATTTTGACTCCTCGGAAGCTCCTGCATTCCTAGGATGTTTTAAGCTTCCTGTGCCTAATGCGGTCAGGAGGCCTCAAACAATCACATGCGCAGCTGTACGAGTCCTGCAGGCAGGCTAGAAAGCCATCGGAGGGGTTTTTGGATTGAAACACTCTTTCAAATGCAGAAGACTAAAGCCCTGAATTGACTTTTTCCAGAAAATGTCAGAAGAGTGGAAAAGCAGAGCACAAAAGCCGGCAGATTTTTGTTGGGGTACGTGCTAAGGAATTTGCAGAGGGGTCCCTGAAGTCTGAGCACGCCTTGCGTATGTCAGCTTCCTTCCTCATGACCTTGTCACGGGCGGGATTCCTCACACTGGCTCGCAGCAGGTGCCAGAACCTGAGGATTCCTCTCCAGTGCTGACATGGATCTTGGGGTACTTCTGGAGTCTCCCCAGGGGAGTCAGTCCTCGTCTCGAGTGGGGCATGCACGTGCGTTTTCCTCCCGAGCTGTAGTACCAGTGTCATGCTTCCCTTCGCGTGGATGAAGAAATCTGTGGCTTTCTCGAGGTTTTCGCAGGAGGCTTTCCCACGAGGCTTTCCCACAGGGCTGTCCCACGTGCCACCGTGGTGTGAGTCGATCCTCGGCTTGAAAGTCGAGGCAGTGCAGGGAAAACAGGTTTCCCTGGAATGGACTGAGACATCTGGGGGACTCTGGGAATGGTGGCACGACCCTGGAGTTCCTCTCGCTTTTCCTGTGGAGAGGGCCTCCTCTTGAGATGCGACGGGAATGCCGGGAATTCTTTCCCCGCCACGCAGGGAAAGGATCCCTCCTCTCGAGCTAGGAGGCGGAAATGGGGCTCCTCTGGATGTGGGCGGGACTCTCGCGATTCCTCTAGAGTGGAGACGGGTATGTCGGGGAACTACTTGAGTTGCAGCAAGGGTGTGAAGGACCCTTTGGAAGTTCCAGAGGTTAGGTGTGATTAGCTTCGAGACGCCTCAGCGGAAATGGGCCTCATCTAGCCTGGAGGGGAGAACCACCTGGATTTTCTCGTGTTGCGGCAGGTGCTCTCGACTTACGACGGGACCTCAGGGACCCGCTCTGGTGGCCTCAGGAAAGGCCAGTCCCCATGCGAGTTGCTCGGGGCCTCTCGGGATTCCTCTCCTCTCGATGCCGAGCCAAAGTCCTTGTGTGAGGTCGGTGCCGGAACCTGAGGATTCCTCTCCAGTGCTGATATGGATCCTGGGGTACTTCTGGAGTCTCCCCAGGGGAGTCAGTCCTCGTCTGGAGTGGGGGCATGCACGTGCGCTTTCCTCCCGAGCTGTAGCAGCAGTGTCACGCTTCCCTTCGCGTCGATCAAGGGATCTGTGGCATTCCTCGAGGCATTCCCTCGAGGCTTTCCCACGAGGCTTTCCCAGGGCTGTCCCACGTGCCACCGTGGTGTGAGTCGATCCTCGGCTTGAAAGTCGAGGCAGTGCAGGGAAAACAGGTTTCCCTGGAATGGACTGAGACATCTGGGGGATTCTGGTTGGTGGTACGACCCTGGAGTTCCTCTCGCCTTTCCTGTGGAGAGCGCCTCCTCTTGAGATGCGACGGGAACGCCGGGAATTCTTTCCCGACCACGCAGGGAAAGGATCCCTCCTCTGTGCTATGAGGCGGAAACGGGCTCCTCTGGATGTGGGCGGACTCTCGTGCTTCCTCTCGAGTGGAGACGGGTATGTCGGGGAACTTCTTGAGTTGCAGCATGGGTGTGGGGTCCCTTTGGAAGTTCCAGAGGTTAGGTGTGATTAGCCTCGAGACGCCTCAGCGGAAATGGGCCTAATCACACCTGGAGGGGAGAACCTCCTGGATTTTCTCGAGTTGCGGCAGGTGCTCTCGACTGACGACGGGGACCTCAGGGACCCGCTCTGGTGGTCTCAGGAAAGGCCAGTCCCCATGCGAGTTGCTCCGGGGGCCTCTCGGGATTCCTCTCACGGCGATGCCGGGCCTAAGACCTTGTGTGGAGTCGGTGTTGGAACCTGAGTATTCCTCTCCGGTTCTGATGGATCTTGGGGTACTTCTGGAGTCTCCCCAGGGGAGTCAGTCCTCGTCTCGAGTGGGGCATGCACGTGCGCTTTCCTCCCGATCTGTAGCAGCAGTGTCACGCTTCCCTTCTCGTGGATCAAGGGATCAGGCTTTCCCTCGAGGCTTTTCGAGGCTTTCCCACGAGGCTTTCCCACAGGGCTGTCCCACGTGCCACCGTGGTGTGAGTCGATCCTCGGCTTGAAAGTCGAGGCAGTGCAGGGAAAACAGGTTTCCCTGGAATGGACTGAGACATCTGGGGACTCGGGAATGGTGGCACGACCCTGGAGTTCCTCTCGCTTTCCTGTGGAGAGGGCCTCCTCTTGAGATGCGACGGGAATGCCGGGAATTCTTTCCCACCACGCAGGGAAAGGATCCCTCCTCTCGAGCTAGGAGGCGGAAATGGGGCTCCTCTGGATGTGGGCGGGACTCTCGCGATTCCTCTAGAGTGGAGACGGGTATGTCGGGGAACTTCTTGAGTTGCAGCAAGGGTGTGAAGGACCCTTTGGAAGTTCCAGAGGTTAGGTGTGATTAGCTTCGAGACGCCTCAGGGAAATGGGCCTCATCTAGCCTGGAGGGGAGAACCACCTGGATTTTCTCGTGTTGCCAGGTGCTCTCGACTTACGACGGTGACCTCAGGGACCCGCTCTGGTGGCCTCAGGAAAGGCCAGTCCCCATGCGAGTTGCTCGGGGGGCCTCTCGGGATTCCTCTCCTCTCGATGCCGAGCCCAAGTCCTTGTGTGAGGTCGGTGCCGGAACCTGAGGATTCCTCTCCAGTGCTGATATGGATCCTGGGGTTCTTCTGGAGTCTCCCCAGGGGAGTCAGTCCTCGTCTGGAGTGGGGCATGCACGTGCGCTTTCCTCCCGAGCTGTAGCAGCAGTGTCACGCTTCCCTTCGCGTCGATCAAGGGATCTGTGGCATTCCTCGAGGCTTCCCTCGAGGCTTTCCCACGAGGCTTTCCCTCAGGGCTGTCCCACGTGCCACCGTGGTGTGAGTCGATCCTCGGCTTGAAAGTCGAGGCAGTGCAGGGAAAACAGGTTTCCCTGGAATGGACTGAGACATCTGGGGGATTCTGGGTTGGTGGTACGACCCTGGAGTTCCTCTCGCCTTTCCTGTGGAGAGCGCCTCCTCTTGAGATGCGACGGGAACGCCGGGAATTCTTTCCCGACCACGCAGGGAAAGGATCCCTCCTCTGTGCTATGAGGCGGAAACTGGGCTCCTCTGGATGTGGGCGGACTCTCGTGCTTCCTCTCGAGTGGAGACGGGTATGTCGGGGAACTTCTTGAGTTGCAGCATGGGTGTGTGGGTCCCTTTGGAAGTTCCAGAGGTTAGGTGTGATTAGCCTCGAGACGCCTCAGCGGAAATGGGCCTCATCACACCTGGAGGGAGAACCTCCTGGATTTTCTCGAGTTGCGGCAGGTGCTCTCGACTGACGACGGGGACCTCAGGGACCCGCTCTGGTGGCTCAGGAAAGGCCAGTCCCCATGCGAGTTGCTCGGGGGCCTCTCGGGATTCCTCTCCGGCGATGCCGGCCTAAGACCTTGTGTGGAGTCGTGTTGGAACCTGAGTATTCCTCTCCAGTTCTGGCATGGATCTTGGGGTACTTCTGGAGTCTCCCCAGGGGAGTCAGTCCTCGTCTCGAGTGGGGCATGCACGGGCGCTTTCCTCCGAGCTGTAGCAGCAGTGTCACGCTTCCCTTCGTTGGATCAAGGGATCTGGGGCTTTCCCTCGAGGCTTTCCACGAGGCTTTCCCTTTCCACAGGGCTGTCCCACGTGCCACCGTGGTGTGAGTCGATCCTCGGCTTGAAAGTCGAGGCAGTTTCCCTGGAATGAACTGAGACATCTGGGGACTCTGGGAATGGTGGGACCCTGGAGTTCCTCTCGCCTTTCCTGTGGAGAGCGCCTCCTCTTGAGATGCGACGGGAACGCGGGAATTCTTTCCCGACCACGCAGGGAAAGGATCCTCCTCTCGAGCTAGGAGGCGGAAACGGGGCTCCTCTGGATGTGGGCGGGACTCTCGTGCTTCCTCTCGAGTGGAGACGGGTATGTCGGGGAACTTCTTGAGTTGCAGCAAGGGTGTGAAGGACCCTTTGGAAGTTCCAGAGGTTAGGTGTGATTAGCCTCGAGACGCCTCAGCGGAAATGGCCTCATCTCGCCTGGAGGGGAGAACCTCCTGGATTTTCTCGAGTTGGGGCAGGTGCTCTCGACTTACGACGGGGACCTCAGGGACCCGCTCTGGTGGCCTCAGGAAAGGCCAGTCCCCATGCGAGTTGCTCTCGGGGCCTCTCGGGATTCCTCTCCCGTCGATGCCGGGCCTAAGACCTTGTGTGGAGTCGGTGCCGGAACCTGAGG
>NW_017217768.1:0-12318 GCF_001704415.2 Capra hircus | reverse complement strand
CCCTGTGTGACTCACACCACGGTGGCATGGAAATCCTACAGGAAAGCCACACATCCCTTGATCCACCCGTCGGGTAGCATGACACTGCTGCCACAGGGAGGAAAGCCCACGTGCATTTCCCCACTCGAGACGAGGACTTAGGGAGGAAAGCTGCATTTCCCTCGAGACGGACTGAGTCCAGAAGTACCAAAAATCCACGTCAGCACTGGAGAGGAATCCTCAGTTTCCGGTCCCAAACTCAACACAAGGTCTTCGACTCGGGAAATGCAAGCATTTAAAAGATCTCTCCTTTGGAGCCTCGAGGGGGCTCGGGGCTTCTCTGGATGTGGGCGGGACCCTCGCGCTTCCTTTGAGTGTAGACGGGTGTGTCGGGAAAGCTCTTGAGTTGCAGCAAGTGTGTGAAGGAACCATTGGAAGTTCCAGAGGTTAGGTGTGCTTAGCCTCTAGATGCGTCAGTGGAAATAGGCCTCATTTTGCTGTAGGGGAGAACCTCCTGGATTTTCTCGAGTTACGGCAGGTGCTCTCGAATTACGACGGGGACCTCAGGGACCCGGTCTCGTGGCCTCAGGAAAGGCCAGTCCCCATGCAAGTTGCCAGGGGGACTCTCGGGATTCCTCTTGGGTCGATGCGGGGGCCTAAGACCTTGTGTGGAGTCGAGGCCGGATCCTGAGGATTCCTCTCCAGTGCTGACATGGTTCTTGGGTACTTCTGGAGTCTCCCCAGGGAAGTCAGTCCTCGTCTCGAGTGTGGGCATGCACGTGCGCTTTCCTCCCGAGCTGTAGCAGCAGTGTCACGCTTCCTAACGCGTGGTCAAGGGATCTGTAGCTTTCACTCAAGTCTTTCCTTCAAGGCTTTCCCAAGAGTCTTTCCCACAGGGCTGTCCCACCTGCCACCAGGGTGTGAGTCGATCCTCGGCTTGAAAGTCGAGGCAGTGCAGGGAAAACATGTTCCTCTGGAATGGACTGAGACATCTGGGGGACTCTTGGAATGGTGGTACGACCCTGGAGTTCCGCTCGCCTTTCCTGTGGAGAGCGCCTCCTCTTGAGATGGGACGGGAACGCCGGGAATTCTTTCCCGACCAAGCAGGGAAAGGATCCGTCATCTCGAGGTCCGAGGCATAAACGGGGCTCCTCTGGATGTGGGCGGGACCCTCGTGCTTCCTCTGGAGTGGAGACGGTATGTCGGGGAACTTCTTGAGTTTCAGCAAGGTTGTTAAGGAACCTTTGGAATTTCCAGAGTTTAGGTGTGATTAGCCTCGAGAGCCTCAGCGGAAATTGGCCTCATCTTGCCTGGTGGGGAGAACCTCCTGGATTTTCTCGAATTGTGGCAGGTGTTCTCAACGTACGCTGGGACCTCAGGGACCCGCTCTGGTGGCGTCAGGAAAGGCCAGTTCCCATCCGAGTGGCTACGGGGCCTCTCGGGATTCCTCTCCCGTCGATGGTGGGGCCTAAGACCTTGTGTGAAGTCGAGGCCGGTACCTGAGGATTCCTCTCCCGTGCTGACATGGTTCTTGGGGTACTTCTTGAGTCTCCCCAGGGGTGTCAGTCCTCTTCTCAGCGGGATCATGCAAGAACGCTTACCTCCCGAGCTGCAGTAGCAGTGTCACTCTGCCCGTCGCGTGGATCAAGAGATCTGTGTCTTTCCCTCGAGGTATTTCCCACGGGGCTTTCCCTCGAGGCTTTCCCACGAGGCTTTCCCACATCGCTGTCCCACGTGCCACCGTGGTGCCAGTCGATCCTCGCGTGTGAAAATCAAGGCAGTGCAGGGAAAACAGGTTCCTCTGGAATGGACTGAGACATCTGGGGACTCTTGGAATTGTGGCACGACCCTGGAATTCTCTCGCCTTTCCTGTGGAGAGCGCCTCTTCTTGAGATTCGGTGGGAACGCCGGAATTCTTTCCCGACCAAGCAGGGAAAGTGCCGTGTCAGCCCCGGTGGATCCAGGGTGATTCGAAGGTGGGGACGTAGTCGTCGTCTTTGGAAATATACATATTTAATCCAATATAAAGAGATTAGAAATGATAGTGTAGTAGGAAGATTATTGGAGAAAAAGAGGCTGAATAACTTGGATTAACGTGGAATAACATCCATCCTCCAGTAGAGAATTCAGCCAGAAAAACGGGAGCAAAAAAGAAGCGACATGGGGGAATCAGTCTTTCCGGAAAACTGATCTGATATCTTTATTTTTGGTTTTGCTTGTATACCTCTTGTTACACATAGGGATGAATACAGAGTCACGCAGGAGTCGGCATCCTGACCTTTATCAAAATCAGGTGCTTCACATAAATGTATAAAAAAAGGTCTTAGGATCTTACATCATCTTCTGGCCATGAATGAGACCTGCTGACATTTTATGATCCTTTCTTTCTGATAACCAATAAACTTATTTCTTCCAAGGGTGTTTTTCTTAAACCAGGCACCACCCTCCAAATAAAGTTACATTCCTATAGGGTGAGGGTGTAGTGAGTTACAATCAGAAAGGAATTTATTTAACCAAGGTTAACATGATTAGTCTTAAAGGTGAATTCTTATTTCTCCTATATGCTTAAAGGTTAATACTTATTTCTCCTATATACTAGTTATATTCATTATAAGGGTAGGAACATGGAGATTTATCAGCAAACATCAGCCTAACAAATGAAAATCCTTTCATCAACTCTCCCCTTAAGATCTATTTAGTCTTAAGATATGATAAAGTTACATTCTTACATAGAAAGGACACAGTGATATATAACAAAGTACAGTGATCTATCACAAAAGTGAAAATCCATTAACTCAAAAAAGTCTAGTATTGCTAACATCAAAAACTGCTATATTTCCTTTGCTATATTCAAATACATTGATTAATATATTCCCAAGTGCCTAAGGATATGGAGGCCTCGTGGCAATCATTGACTCAACAGAAGAAAAAGTCCTATGCTAATTAAGACTCTCAAAATACTCCAAAACTCTCTGTGCTGTTTACAGTTGAGAGGTAGTAAACAATCTTGTGCCTAGTGGCAGCAGTATGGATAATCCTGTCACACAAGCTGGTCTGTCAGCAGAGAGGTTTGACCTAAAATATCCTTGTCCCACCCAGAGCAGGGAATTAGCAGCAATTTTGACACACAAATGAAGAACCCTTCACCAATATAATTCCTAACCAACTATACTAATAATTTCTAACTCCCCAAAATAATTGCCTTTAGTAAGTCTAAAACATCTCATGCCTCTCAGGTTGGAGGCTGTAAACAATCACATGTGGCCGACAAACCTATAAAGGTGGGCTAGATAACCTTCAGAGGAGTCGGCAAGCTGAAACACTCTTGTCATGCCCAAGAATATTTATTGCCTTGAAGCTGCACGTTTACTTCTTCTCCGAGAGAAACAGTTATGGGGAGAGCCCCCGTAAAGTCAGAAGTGTAGGTGAGAGCATAAAACAGACTCTGGTTTGGCGTTCGATGCTCGGAACAGGGGGTTACTGAGCTTGATCACGCCTTTGGCATGCCAAGCCTCCTTCCTCATGACCTTTGCCATAGGCGGAATTCCTCACGCTGGCCCCCGGAAGGAAAGGATCCCTCATCTCGAGCGACGAGGCGAAACGGCCTCCTGTGGATGTGGGGGGACCATCTGCTTATTCTCGAGTGGAGACGGGTATGTCGGGGAACTTCTTGAGTTGCAGCAAGGGTGTAAAGTACCTTTTGGAAGTTCCAGAGGTTAGGTGTGATTAGCTCGAGACACCTCAGTGGAAATGGGCCTCATCTCGCCTGGAGGGGAGAACCTCCTGGATTTTCTCGAGTTGCGCAGGTGCTCTCGACTTACGACGGGACCTCAGGGGCCAGCTCTGGTGGCCTCAGGAAAGGCCAGTCCCATTCAAGTTTCTAGGGCCTCTCAGGATCCTCTCCTGTCGATGCCGGGCCTAAGACCTTTGTGAAGTCGGGGCTGGAACCTGAAGATTCCTCTCCAGTGCTGACATGGATCTTGTGGTACTTCTGGAGTCCCCAGGGGAGTCAGTCCTCATCTCGAGTGGGGCATGCACGTGCGCTTTCCTCCCGAGCGTAGCAGCAGTGTCACGCTTCCCGTCGCGTGGATCAAGGGATCTGTGGCTTTCCCTCTAGGCTTTCCATGAGGCTTCCCACAGGGCTGTCCCACATGCCACCTTGGTGTGAGACGATCCTCGGCGTGAAAGTCGTGGCAGTGCAGGGAAAACAGGTTCCTCTGGAATGGACTGAGACATCTGGGAACTCTTGGAATGGTGGCACGACCCTGGAGTTCTCTGGCCTTTCCTGTGGAGAGCACTTCCTCTTGAGATGCGACGGGAACGCCAGGAATTCTTTCCCGACACGCAGGGAAAGGATCCCTCCTCTCTAGATACGAGCGGAAACGGGGCTCCTCTGGATGTGGGCGGACCCTCGTGCTTCATCTCGAGTGGAGACGGGTATGTCGGTGATCTTCTTGACTTGCAGCAGGGGTTCAAAGACCTTTGGAAGTTCAGAGGTTAGGTGTGATTAGCCTCGAGATGCCTCAGGGGAAATGGGCCTCATCTCGCCTGGAGGGAGAACCTCCTGGATTATCTTGAGTTGGAGCAGGTGCCCTCGTCTTAGGATGGGGACCTCAGGGACCCGCTCCTGTGCCTCAGAAAAGGCCAGTGCCCATGGAGTTGCTAGGGGCCTCTCAGGATTCCTCTCACGTCGATGCCGGGGCCTAAGACCTTGTGTGGAGACCGAGCGGAGGCGGCGCGGAGCGTTTCGGTTCTCAGTGCCTGGGCACCGTGTGTGGTGTGAGGCTGCGCGGAGCCTCTACACTGAAGGTGCGAGAGGTTGGCAGCTTCGATTGAAGCACATCGAGCGGCGACAGCAGTGAAAGTCATGAGCGACAGCGGCGAGGAGAACTACGGCGAGGGGAATCCCGTTCTGCTTCCAGAAGCGGAAGTGCTCATGGATCTGGAAATCTGCAAGTCATACCCCTGCAAGGTCTCGCTCCAAGGAAGATTCCAGGCGTTCCAGATCAAAGTCCAGGTCCAGATCGGAATCTAGGTCTAGATCCAGAAGAAGTTCTCGGAGGCATTATACAAGGTCACGATCTCGGTCCCGGTCCCATAGAAGATCTCGTAGCAGATCTTACAGCAGAGATTATCGAAGACGGCATAGCCACAGTCATTCTCCCATGTCTACTCGCTGGCGTCATGTTGGGAATCGGGCAAATCCTGATCCTAACTGTTGTCTTGGAGTATTTGGATTGAGCTTGTATACTACAGAAAGAGATCTAAGAGAAATGTTCTCTAAATATGGCCCAATTGCTGATGTATCTATTGTATATGACCAGCAGTCTAGACGTTCAAGAGGATTTGCCTTTGTATACTTTGAAATGTAGATGATGCCAAGGAAGCAAAAGAGCGTGCCAATGGAATGGAGCTTGATGGATGTAGGATCAGAGTTGACTTCTCCATAACGAAAAGACCACATACTCCAACAGCAGGAATTTACATGGGGAGACCTACCTATGGCAGCTCACGCCGTCGAGATTACTATGACAGAGGATATGATCGAGGCTATGATGATCGGGACTATTACAGCAGATCGTACAGAGGAGGAGGAGGAGGAGGAGGAGGATGGAGAGCTGCTCAAGACAGGGATCAGAAATACAGAAGACGGTCACCTTCTCCCTACTATAGTCGTGAGGATACAGATCACGTTCCAGATCTCGATCATACTCACCTCGTCGCTATTAAAGCATGAAGATGAAGACTTTCTGAAACCTGCCCTAGGTGGGATATTGTTTGTGGACAATATTTTTTATTGTCTCCTGTTTAAAAAGTGAACAGTGCCTGGTGAAGTTAGGTGACTTTTACACCTTTTATGATGACTACTTTTGGTGGAGTTGAAATGCTGTTTTCATTCTGCATTTGTGTAGTTCGGTGCTTTGTTCAAAGTTAAGTGTTTTCAGAAAAGTATGTTTTACATGTATTTTTTTACAGTCTAAAATTTTGACTGCTGAGAAGTTTCTATTGTACAGAACTTCATTTAAATGGTTTTTCTACTGAATACAGGTATTCTGAAGATTGAAGCCTGTGTGTAAAATGCTACCAAATGGCAAAAAGCAACAATAACGTTTGGTTTTTACTTTTCTTTCTAACATATCAATGCTTAGGAGAACTGTTCTGATTAGATTGTCAGTAGTAAATTAAAGAAAAAATGCCCGTTTTCCTCGAGTCCATGAAACATACCATACTTAATATACCTGCAGTTAAGTGATAAAAATTACGCTCTGTAACTCTATACTGCTAGTGTTAAAAACTAAAGATCTTTCAATACAGCAAATGCTTAATTCTTATATAAATGTGACTTTGACAGCCTTTATGTAATCTGTATTATACATAGCAGGGAATAAGATGAGTTGCACAATGTATGCCTTAAAAAGGCTATTTCTTAAAGCTGTTAGAAGGGATAATGGTATTTCAATTAGTAATCAGCAAGTGAAAATAATATTCCACCACAAATGTACTCTTGTTCTTCTAGCTTTTAAGACTATATGGAAAAACTGGGTGCTTCAGAGTTTGAGAAAAAAGAAGGGAACACTACACCTGTGTTGTGGATGATCTGAAGACTTTGCCTGTTCGTTTTTTAAATACTACTTTCAGGTTCTTTGCTTACCAAAGGAGGCCCATTTTCACTCAAAAGTTTGAGAACTGTGTTTAAATAAATGCAAAGAAAAGAGTAAAAAGGAAAGAAAAAAAAAGACCTTGTGAGGAGTTGGGGCAGGAACCTGAGGATTCCTCTACAGTGCTGACATGGATCTTGGCGTACTTCTGGAGCCCCCCCAGGAAGTCAGTCTTCGTCTCGAATGGGGGCATGCACGTGCGCTTTCCTCCGAGCTGTAGCAGCAGTGTCACGCTTCGGTCGCGTGGATCAAGTGATCTGTGGCTTTTCTCCAGGCTTTACCACGAGCTATCCCAGAGGGCTGTCCCACATGCCGCCGAGGTGTGAGTCGAACCTCGGCGTGAAAGTCAGGCAGTGCAGGGAAAACAGGTTCCTCTGGAATGGACTGAGACATCTAGGGACTCTTGGAATGGTGGCACGACTCTGGAGTTCCTCTCGCATTTCCTGTGGAGAGCGCCTCCACTTGAGATGCGACGGGAACGCCGGGAATTCTTTCCCGACGAAGCAGGAAAGGATCCCACATCTCGAGCTACGAGGCGGAAAGGGGCTCCTCTGGATGTGGGCGGGACCCTCGTGCTTCCTATCGAGAGGAGACGGGTATGTCGGGGAACTTCTTGAGTTGCAGCAAGGGTGTGAAGGACCCTTTGGAAGTTCAAGAGGTTAGGTGTGATTAGCCTCAGACGCGTTCAGCGGAAATGGCCTTCATCTCGCCTGGAGGGAGAACCTCCTGGATTTTCTCGAGTTGCGGCAGGTGCTCTCGACTTACGACGGGACCTCAGGACCCGCTCTGGTGGCCTCAGGAAAGGCCAGTCCACATGCGAGTTGCTCGGGGGCCTCTCGGGATTCCTCTACCATCGATGCCGGGGCCTAAGACCTTGTGTGGAGTCGGTGCCGGAACCTGAGGATTCCTCTGCAGTGCTGACATGGATCTTGGGGTACTTCTGGAGTCTCCCTAGGGGAGTCAGTCCTCGTTTGAGTGGGCGCATGCACTTGCGCTTACCTCCGGAGCTGTGGCAGCAGTGTCATGCTTCCCTTCGCCTGGATCAAGGGATCTGTGGCTTTCCTCGAGGCTTTCCACGACGCATTCCCAGGAGGCTTTCCCACAGGGCTGTCCCACGTGCCACCGTGGTGTGAGTCGCTCCTCGCTTGAAAGTCGAGGCAGTGCAAGGAAAACTGTTTTCCCTGGAATGGACTGAGACATCTGGGGGAATCTGGGAATGGTGGCACGAACCTGGAGTTCCTCTCGCCTTTCCTGTGGAGAGTGCCTCCACTTCAGATGTGACGGGAACGCCGGGAATTCTTTCCCGCACACGCAGGGAAAGGATTCCTCCTCTCGAGCTTTGAGGCGGAATCGGGGCTCCTCTGGATGTGGGCAGGACTCTCCTGCTTCCTCTCGAGCGGAGACGGGTATGTCGGGGATCTTCTTGAGCTGCAGCAAGGGTGTGAAGGACCCTTTGGAATTTACCGAGGCTGGTGTGATTAGCCTCGAGACGCCTGTGCGGAAATGGGCCTCATCTCGCCTGGAGGGAGAACCTCCTGGATTTTCTCGAGTTGCGGCAGGTGCTCTCGACTTACGACGGGGACTTCAGGGACCCGCTCTGGTGGCCTCAGGAAAGGCCAGTCCACTTGGGAGTTGCTCGGGGGCCTCTCAGGATTCCTCTCCCGTCGATGCCGGGTCCTAAAACCTTGTGTGGAGTCGGTGCCGGAACCTGAGGATTCCTCTCCAGTGCTGACATGGATCTTGGGGGACTGTTGGAGTCTCCACAGGGGAGTCACTCCTTGTCTCGAGTGGGGGAATGCATGTGCACTTTCCTCCTGAGCTCTAGCAGCAGTGTCATGCTTCCCTTCGCGTGGATCAAGGGATCTGTGGCATTCGCTCGAGGCTTTCCCACGAGGCTTTCCCATGAGGCTTTCCACGAGGCTTTCCCACAGGGCTGTCCCACGTGCCACCGTGGTGTGAGTCGATCCTCGGCTTGAAAGTCGAGCCAAGCAGGGAAAAATATTTCCCTGAATGGACTGAGACATCTGAGGGACTCTGGGAATGGTGGCACGACCCTGGAGTTCCTCTCGCCTTTACTGTGGAGAGCTCCTTCTCTTGAGATGCGACGGGAACGCCGGGAATTCTTTCCCGACCACATAGGGAAAGGATCCCTCCTCTGAAGCTAGGAGGCGGAAACGGGGCTCCTCTGGATGTGGGCGGGACTCTCGTGCTTCCTCTCCAGTGGAGACGGTTATGTCGGGGAACTTCTTGAGTTGCAGCAAGGGTGTGAAGGACCCTCTGGAAGTTCCAGAGGTTAGGTGTGATTAGCATCGAGAGCCCTCAGCGGTAATGGGCCTCACTCGCCTGGAGGGGAGAACCTCCTGGATTTTCTCGAGTGGCGGCAGGTGCTCTCGACTTAAGACGGGGATGTCAGGGAGCCGCTCTGGTGGCCCATGGAAAGGCCAGTCCCATGCGAGTAGCTCAGGGGCCTCTCGGGATTCCTCTCCCGTCGATGCCGGGGCCTAAGACCTTGTGTGGAGTCGGTGCCGGAAACTGAGTATTCCTCTCCAGTGCTGACATGGATCTTGGGGACTTCTGGAGTCTCCCCAGGGAGTCAGTCTTCGTCTCGAGTGGGGGCATGCACGTGCGCTTTCCTCCCGAGCTGTAGCAGCACTGTCACGCTTCCCTTAGCGTGGATCAAGGGATCTATGGCTTTCCCTCGAGGCTTTCCCACGAGGCTTTCCCACGAGGCTTTCCCACATGGCTGTCCCATGTGCCACCATGGTGTGAGTCGATCTTCGGCTTGAAAGTCGAGGCAGTGCAGGAAAAACAGGTTTCCCTGAAATGGAGTGAGACATCTGGGGAACTCTGTGAATGTGGCACGACCCTGGAGTTCCTCTCGCCTTTCCTGTGGAAAGCGCCTCCTCTTGAGATGCGACGGGAATGCCGGGAATTCTTTCCCGACCACGCAGGGAAAGGATCACTTCTTTCGAGCTAGCAGGGGGAAACGGGGCTCCTCTGGATGTGGGCGGGACTCTCGTGCTTCCTCTCGAGTGGAGACGGGTATGTCGGGGAACTTCTTGAGTTGCAGCAAGGGTGTGAAGGACCCTTTGGAGCTTCCAGAGGTTAAGTGCGAATAGCCTCAAGACGCCTCAGCGGAAATGGGCCTCATCTCGCCTGGAGGGGAGAACCTCCTGGATTTTCTCGAGTTGCTGCAGGTGCTCTCGACTTACGACGGGACCTCAGGGAACCGCTCTGCTGGCCTCAGGAAAGGCCTGTCCCCATGCGAGTTGCTCGGGGTCCTCTATTGATTCCTCTCCCGTCTATGCCGGGGCCTGAGACCTTGTGTGGAGTCGGTGCCGGAACCTGAGGATTCCTCTCCAGTTCTGACATGGATCTTGGGTACTTCTGGAGTCTCCCAGGGGAGTCAGTCCTCGTCGCGAGTGTGGCGTGCACGTGCGCTTTCCTCCCGAGCTTTAGCAGCAGTGTCACGGTTCCCTTTGCGTGGATCCAGGGATCTGTGGCTTTCTCTGTAGGCTTTCCCACGAGGCTTTCCCACTAGGCTTTTCACAGGGCTGTCCCACGTGCCACCGAGGTCTGAGTCGATCCTCGGCTTGAAAGTCGAGGCATTGCGGGGAAAACAGGTTTCCCTGGAATCGACTGACACATCTGGGGGCTCTGGGAATGGTGGCACGACCCTGAGTTCCTCTCGCCTTTCCTGTGGAGAGCACCTCTTCTTGAGATGCGACGGGATCGCCGGAAATTCTTTCCCGACTACGCAGGGAAAGGATCCCTCCTCTCGAGCTATGAGACTGAAACGGGGCTCTTCTGGTTGTGGGCGGGACTCTTGTGCTTCCATTCGAGTGGAAACGGGTATGTCGGGGAACTTATTGAGTTGCAGCAAGGGTGTGAAGGCCCTTTGGAAGTTCCAGAGGTTAGGTGTGATTAGCCTCGAGATGCCTCAGCGCGAATGGGTCTCATCTCGCCTGGAGGGGAGAACCTCCTGGATTTTCTCGAGTTGCGCCAGGTGCTCTCGACTTACGACGGGGACCTCAGGGACCCGCTTTGGTGGCCTCAGGAAAGGCCAGTCCCCATGCGAGTTGCTCGGGAGCCTCTCGTGATGTCTCTCCTCTCCTCTCCAGTGTGTCTTGGATCTTGACTGGCCTTTCCTGAGGCCACCAGAGCGGGTCCCTGCGGTCCCCGTCGTAAGTCGAGAGCACCTGCCGCAACTGGAGAAAATCAAGGATGTTCTCCCCTCCAGGCAAAATGAAGCCTATTTCCGCTGACACATCTCAAGGCTAAGCACACTTAAACTCTGCAACTTCCAAAGGGTCCTTCACACCCTTGCAGCAACTCAAGAAGTTCCCCGACATACCCGTCTCCACTCAAGAGGAAGCACGAGTGTCCCGGCCACATCCAGAGGAGCTCCGTTTCCGGCTCGTAGCTCGAGATGTGCGATCCTTTCCCTGATTGGTCGGGAAAGAATTCCCGGCATTCCCATCGCATCTCAAGAGGAGGCGCTCTCCAAAGGAAAGGGGAGAGGAACTGCAGGGTCGTGCCACCATTCCGAGACTCACCCAGATGTCTCAGTCCATTCCACAGGAACCTGTTTTCCCTGCACTGCCTTGGCCTTCATGCCGAGGATCGACTCACACCACCGTCACACGTGGGACAGCCCTGTGGGAAAGCCTAGTGGGAAAGACTCGAGGGAAAGCCACAGATCCCTTGGTCCAGGGATGGGGAAGCGTGACACTGCTGCTACATCATGGGAGGAAATGTCACGCTCATGCCCCACTCGAGACGAGGCCTGACTCCCTTGTGGAGACTCGAGAAGTACCACAAAATCCATGTCAGCACTGGAGAGGAATCCTCAGGTTCCGGCCCGACTCCACACAAGGTCTTAGGCCCCGGCATCGACGGGAGAGGAATCACGAGAGGCCCCTAGCAACACGCATGATGACTGGCGTTTCCTGCGGCCGCCAGAGCGGGTCCCTGAAGTCCCTGTCGTAACTCGAGAGCACCTGCTGAAACTCGGGAATATCCAGGAGCCTCTCCATTCCAGGCGACATGAGGCCCATTTCTGCTGAGGCATCTCGAGACTAACCACACCCCTCTGGAACTTCCAAAGGGTCCTTCACACCCTTGCTGCAACTCAAGAATTTCCCCGACATACCCGTTCCTCTTCACATTTATCCATAATGGTGGTGTCGTCTGCATATCTAAGTTTATTGATATTTCTACAGGCAATCTTGATTCCAGCTCATGTATCTTCCATCCCAGCATTTTTCATGATGTACTCTGCATATAAGTTAAATAAACAGGGTGACAATATACAGCCTTTGCATACTCTTTTTCCTTTTGGAACCAGTCTGTTGTTCCATGTCCTACTCTAACTGTTGCTTCCTGACCTTCATCCAGATTTCTCAAGAGGCAGGTTAGGTGGTCTGGTATTCCCATCTCTTTCAGAATTGTGGCTAAAACAACAGTATAAGGACCTTTCCGATGTCAGGCCAAGGAATTGTGTTTCCAGTCATTGAGCCACACCTGATCACTGAGCACAAATTCATGAATCTGTTCCTCAAGGGAAATGATATTCTTTTTTATACAAACTTAGTTACCTGATTTATTACCTTACCTAATTGTTCCATCTGCTGTGAAATCCACCCCCTTTACTTGTGGCAAATCTCCTAACACCTGCCTC